>NC_056727.1:742791465-743091465 GCF_019279795.1 Protopterus annectens
TTTCTCTTGAACAAGGCCAGCGAGGTGCTCTGCCTCACATGTACCGGGATTTTGTTCCACAGCATAGGGAGTCTTTGGGTGATGAATCTATCCCTCCAGCACGTCCTATTAATAGTGTGTCGAGGTTTAAGTCTCCGCCTTGTGGCTCTGATGGATCTAGATTTTGAGGTGAAGCATATTCATCAAATCTGGGTTTGACATGGCCTTGTATGTTAAGGTCACCTCTGAGCAAGCGGGCGACTGAATAGAGCTGGAGTTCTTTCAGTCGGGCAGCATAGGACAGATTTTTGAGACCCTTTATCCTTTTGGTGAGGAACTTTGTGGCCTCTCCAGCTGCTGCAAGTGTCGGGTCAGATACATTCCGAATGGGGCATTGTACTCAATCATTGGTCTGATGAGTGATGAGTAAAGGGAGACTATGACCTCCCTTGATCTAGATGAGAATCCCTTCATGATAAGGTGGGCAATGTAGAAGGACTTCCTAACTACTTTAGCTACATGGGTGTCGAATGACAGACTACTATCAACCTGGGTCCCCAGGTCCCTGATAACTTCTTCTGTGCTCAGTGGATTGCCACCTATTTGGTAGCTAGGGGTAACCTTGTTTTTCCCGAAGGGTATGACTATGCATTTTTGGCATTTAACTTTAGGCCGTGGCTCTGGCACCAGTTATCCGTTTCTGTGAGACCCTTCTGAAGGATATCTGTGTCAGAAGTGTTTTCTACTATGGCGCCCAGTTGCAGTCATCTGCAAACTTTGTCAGCCATAACCCTCCTGTGTTTGCTTGTACTTCGAAAAGTAGATGCCAAACAAGAGTGGGCCCAGGACTGAGCCCTGTGGGACACCACTTGTGACAGGCTTTGAGTCTGACATGGCGCCAGCAACTCTGACCCTGTGGGTTCTGTCACTCAGCCAGTTTGCAACCCATCTTGTGATGTATGGGTTAACATTTAAGCTGATGAGTTTTCAATGATACCCGAGTGGGGTATTGTATCGAAGGCCTTAGCCAGATCGAGGTAGGCTGTATGGACTGCCTTTCCCTCATCAATGGCTTTGGTGACTGTTTCAAAAGTCAACCAAGTTTAAAAGGCATGATCTGCCTTTGACAAAGCCAAACTGGGTTGGATCCAAAGTCTGCAAATTCCCTATGTCTTTATTTATGAGGTCCATTATGATCCTCTCCATGGCTTTGCAGATAAGGCTTGTCAAGCTAATGGGCGGTAATTTCCAGGGTCTGTGGAGGCACCGCCTTTGTGAAGTGGGACCACAGTTGCAGTGCGCCACTCCTGATCCAGAGGTAAGACTTTGATTAAACAGCTGTCCTAGCTGTGGGTTTAATTCCTCATTGAGTTCGTGGAGCACACAGCCGGGGACACCATCGGGTCCCATGGATGCTGTGTTTTTGCTTTGGAGAGCAGTTCTCACTTGGGCGCTGGAGATGTTTGGGGGCTGCACTCATTTGGTATAGATATCTCTCCTTTTGGGGAGGGGAGAAGTTTGCACTGAACCTGTCAGCCAGTATGTTGGCAATGTCTGTAGGATCAGTAATCTTCACATCATTTTGAACTAGTTCTGAGCATATCTGGGAGTTTCCTCCTAGGTTTCTAACATAGCTAAAGAAGGCCTTATGATTGTCTTTTGAGTCTTTAGCTATTTTTCTCTAAATTTGCTTTGGATGATTTTATGAGAGCTCTTAGTTTTTTACTTATAGTGATCAAGGGTGTCTTACCTTTTAAGGATTTTGCTCTATCTTGTAGTAGCTTCCTCCTTTTGTTGTAGAGTTTGTTTATGGCTGGGGTCCACCAGACTGGACGCTTGCCTTTGGTACAAAGAGTCTTTGTTTTGCTTGGGATTGCCTTATCCATGCAGTCCTGCAGGTGCTGGTAGAAGGCGTTTGTAAGTGATTCAGCGGCTTGAGTATTGTTTTCCGCGGCTCGGGGCCTGAAAGGAGACCACACTAGTCTTTAGAAGTGTGAAGTCGGCTTTTGAGAAGTTCTTTACTGTGGTCTTTTTATTTCAGGTGGGGTGGGATGAGGACCTCCAGCGAGATTAGTTTGTGATCTGATCTCACCAGTGAGGGGTATACTTCCGGTGTTGAACATTGTGCTCCCATGTTCGTGATGATGAGATCAAGTATGTTATCTCCTCTTGTGGGGATGGTGACTAGTTGTTCCATGGCATTTGAGTTTATGAATTCCAGGAACTTTTGGGCTAGGGTGTTTGGGCTTGAGTAGTGTTCCCAGTCTATATTAGGGTAATTGAAGTCACCTAGTATGATGGTGTTTGGTGATACATTTATCCCTCTAGTGTTTTCAGGAAGGCCATGTGAGTTTGCTGAGTTTGTGAGGGTGGCCTGTAACATGCTACAATTTGCAGAGCAGTCTTGCCTATGGTGAATTGCACCTGGATGGTCTCCGATGCATCGTGCGTTGCCACCAGTCTTGAGGTGTGGGTGTCCTTGATGAATATGGATACCCCCTCCTTTCTTGGTATTGTCCGGATTTTGGGGGCATGATATGAGGTAAAACCTGATAGCGCTGGGGTGCTCTCAGGAGCCTTGAACCAGGTTTTATATATATATATATATATATATATATATATATATATATAAAGATGTAGACACACACACACACACACACACAGACACACACACACACACACACACACACACACACACACACACACACACACACGTGCACACATATATTTATATAGGTTTACTATTAAAATCTGGAAAGTCAAAATAATTTTCAATCAAACGTGTTGAAAATAAATGTTGAATTCAATATTTCAAAGTGTTATAATTGCTGAATGCTTATTTTCCGACAGGTTTTAGATCATTAATATCGATATACTCAAATGAGTAGTTCGAAGCGCTGAGGTGGTCTTTGTAGTCAGCACAAGTATTTACAGTTCTGCAGAGGGCATGCCCACCTGCACCCCTCACAGCCCCTGCAAATTTTATATTCCAACTCTGAGATCACACTACATGAGGAAAAGGGTACATTTAGATAAAACAAAATCCACATCAGCAGAACCAGCAGCAAAAAGTCCAATGTTAAGTGTTTTATTAACATCCACTTTTCGTTCAAAAAAAACTGAACTTCTTCAGACAGACATCAAAAGGTAGCAAATGTAAAAAAACTCCTTAAATACACAATTAACAACACATGATACATTTGAATGGACCAACCAACTGGTTGAAACTCACTGACATCAATGTGTGGGAAAAAGCTGATCTCAAAACTTCTTAAAGTACTACTGCATACAACAGTCAAATCCATGGAAAATGTGTTTTAAAACCAAAACAAAGTGAAAATATGTATGAACATAATATTTAAAATGTTTAAAACCAAAAAACGTAGTATATAAAACCTTTTTAATGACAAAAGGTAAAAAGTAAAAAATAGTAAGTGAAAAATACTCATAATAACATTACCTCTGCATGCTTCTAAGTTTCAAAATGCAAGCTAAACTTACTCTGTCATTGAGACCTGGAAGTCTATAAGAACAGAGTTTCAGCTGCCAAATCACTTCTAGGCGCTCTAATAATAGTTGAAAAGGACCCCCCCTGATGTAAAAAAAAACCTGTCCTAACACCCTAAAAGTAAAACTATGCTGAGGGTGGTCATTAACATGTTTCGCCAAAGCATTTTCACACTTGTTTTTCCTAATACAGTATAAATGCTCATAGATTCTTTCATTAAAACCTCTGTCAGTCTTGCCCACATAAAATGCTGGGCAAGACTGGCAGCAAGCCAAATAAACAACCGATCGAGATTTACAGTTGAATCTACCAACAGTGGAGAAAGAAGACCCAGCAATTTTAAAGCTCGAAAAGGGTACATTTCCCAGTCCTGACTGTAGTGTGATCTGTTATTAGAATGTTGAATGCACATTAGGGAATGTACACTATCATTCGGAACTGTGCATTCGGACATTTGCAGAACGCATTACGGAAAGTTGAGAAGACTCATTTGTTCATTCTAGTTTCGCATGGGTGTCGTTCCATATTTTAATAGTAAACCTACACACACACACACAAAATCACTCTGAGAGAGAGGGTGGAGGAATATAGCTCCTAGTCTGTTTTTTCATGCCTTGAGCTGCCTACAGTTGAAACCAACTGGATGGGTGGGGCATTTTTATTTTATTACTAGATCCATGTAACATCCTCACTAAGGTTACTGATTATGACTAAAATCACCTCTAGGCTTTCATCTTGAGTCTCCTAATTTCCTAGTTGTGTTGGCTCATCACATTTTTTACATTTTTTGTCTTGTTGGGTGATGACTCTAGTCTGCCTTGTCTTAAAAGCATACACCATTTAAAACACTTTTGCTTGTCTCAACCCCAGCTCAAATACAAATTAATCAGATTCTCTAACTTTGAATTTATATTCTTCTGTTGTGTAGACCACAACTGGGTTGTCTTGGGATATATTTCTTTGAAGCAAATCTTGGTTGCAGTATAATTTTTACTCATGTGTGCTAAGCTTAACCCTGCCTCTGCCTGTGCCCATAACTCCAAACCTGCACCTTACCTTCCAAAAAAAAAAAAAAAACGTTCCCTAGCACTACAACTATTCAGACAAATTATGTTTGATGATATTGTCAGGTTTTTGTTCTTCTTCTTTTTCTTTGTTTTGTTTGCTTGTTTATTTTTATTGAAAAGAAAAGGAGACTGTTGTCTTTTTTGAGATGAGCTTAATGTGGGTTGTGGGTGGATTGTGTTGACAGTTTACCATTTGATATTAGTAACTATATTCCTGTATTGTGCATGAGTATATAGCTTGACCTCTGTTTTGGTTGACAATGCAGATGTTCAACAGTTGTACAATAAGGGATAATCCATGGGGAAGGGGAATATGTCCCTTCTTCAGACATTGTGCACTCTCTGAATGTATACATATATACTTAGCAAGGGATGCAGAAGGGCTTGCCCCCCCAAAAATACTGTTGGCTATATTGCGTATTCCTTGAAGTAACCTCAGAGCATGCGCAGAAGGATGTTGATGTCATGTGATTCAATGTTACTGTATTGATGTTAACGCCAAATCAACCATTTCCACTAATTCCATATATGCACATATGCATACCTAGAATATATTAAGTGTCATTACAACTTTTTGACAGCTGTTGCACACAAGTAGCATGGTTAGCTCTCTTCCTAATATAATATGTAGATTTCTTATGATTGTATGTCTACACTTTTGTCTTGTTTTTACTGCTTATTACATAAATGCAATTTATATTGTTTGCATTACAATTTCTGTGTGTGATCCTGTTATTTGATTGTTTTCAGAGATTTGTGATGCATGGCTAGGCTTAAAATGCCCTTGTGGTCATTAGCCTAGTAAACACCTATGAACCTACAGTCCCCAAGTCAGCCTGAAAGGAGTCCATTGAGATCATTATTTGACTCCAGTAAAACATATTAATAAATATGCAACTACAGGATCACACTACAGGGAGGAAAACAGTAAATAAACTGTTCCACACTGTATGGCGATCTCCATTTAAACAGTTCAAAGTTTCAAAAATACAATCTTATGAACTTGACCATAAGAAATTCAATGTTTTGAAACTTCGAAATTTAGAAGTAGACCTGGACAAATATATGTAGTTGACAGTGGGCAATTAGGGTCATTGCTACACAGAGCATTTAGTGCATTGGTGCAGGTTAACATAGAGGTACTAATTAGGAAAATTAAGTAGCTTGCCACAAATAATGAGGAAACAAAGGACTATAAATAGGGACTGATTTTAAATATTGCTCTTATAAACTTAGAAAATTGTTAGAATAACAGGGTTTTTGTTAGCATGCATTTTCTTAAGCAGAGGTGTGTGTGTGTGTGTGTGTGTGTGTGTGTGTGTGTGTGTGTGTGTGTGTGTGTGTGCGTGTGCTATATATATATATATATATATATATATATATATATATATATATATATATATATATATATATATATATGCATATTTATATACACACATTTTGTGATCATGGAAGTAGTGCAGTTTTGATTAGTGACCAAGGTTTTACATGTTTTGGGGGTTAAGTAATCATGTATTAATTAAACAAGAAGTGCTTATTCATAGTGGATCCCTATTGTACCATAAAATAGAACAAGAAAATAACTGCTAAATGCATACACACAGAATTTGTTTTGACTTGTTAACATTAAAACAATGTTACCCATTTTAAGAGTGCAATTTGATATAAATGTGCTTTTGGTATCTCTTTCTTTGTGATGTTAGCTTTGAATATAAGAAAAAAAAGACTAGCTCTATAGCAAGCCACAGGCATAACAGATCTGGATGCTTCCATTCCATTTGCTAACATGGCAGCAACTTGTAAAGAAGAAAGAGTCAAATTAATTTTGCCTATAAGGTAGTCCTTAAAGTGTCACCACTTCATACATCACATTCCTCTCTTTAAGCTGCATGAAAAGTTAGCAAGTTTGTCGTAGTGTTCCCAGTCTATATTAGGGTAATTGAAGTCACCTAGTATGATGGTGTTTGGTGATACATTTATCCCCTCTAGTGTTTTCAGGAAGGCCATGTGAGTTTCCTGAGTTTGTGAGGTGGCCTGTAACATGCTACAATTTGCAGAGCAGTCTTGCCTATGGTTAATTGCACCTGGATGGTCTCCGATGCATCGTGCGTTGCCACCAGTCTTGAGGTGTGGGTGTCCTTGATGAATATGGATACCCCCCTCCTTTCTTGGTATTGTCCGGATTTTGGGGCCGGAACGCATGATATGAGGTAAAACCTGATAGCGCTGGGGTGCTCTCAGGAGCCTTGAACCAGGTTTTATATATATATATATATATATATATATATATATATATATATAAAGATGTAGACACACACACACACACACACAAAGACACGCACACACACACACACACACACACACACACACACACACACACGTGCACACATATATTTATATAGGTTTACTATTAAAATCTGGAAAGTCAAAATAATTTTCAATCAAACGTGTTGAAAATAAATGTTGAATTCAATATTTCAAAGTGTTATAATTGCTGGATGCTTATTTTCCGACAGGTTTTAGATCATTAATATCGATATACTCAAATGAGTAGTTGAGCTGAGGTGGTCTTTGTAGTCAGCACAAGTATTTACAGTTCTGCAGAGGGCATGCCCACCTGCACCCCTCACAGCCCCTGCAAATTTTATATTCCAACTCTGAGATCACACTACATGAGGAAAAGGGTACATTTAGATAAAACAAAATCCACGTCAGCAGAACCAGCAGCAAAAAGTCCAATGTTAAGTGTTTTATTAACATCCACTTTTCGTTCAAAAAAAACTGAACTTCTTCAGACAGACATCAAAAGGTAGCAAATGTAAAAAAACTCCTTAAATACACAATTAACAACACATGATACATTTGAATGGACCAACCAACTGGTTGAAACTCACTGACATCAATGTGTGGGAAAAAGCTGATCTCAAAACTTCTTAAAGTACTACTGCATACAACAGTCAAATCCATGGAAAATGTGTTTTAAAACCAAAACAAAGTGAAAATATGTATGAACATAATATTTAAAATGTTTAAAACCAAAAAACGTAGTATATAAAACCTTTTAATGACAAAAGGTAAAAAGTAAAAAATAGTAAGTGAAAAATACTCATAATAACATTACCTCTGCATGCTTCTAAGTTTCAAAATGCAAGCTAAACTTACTCTGTCATTGAGATCTGGAAGTCTATAAGAACAGAGTTTCAGCTGCCAAATCACTTCTAGGCTCTAATAATAGTTGAAAAGGACCCCCTGATGTCAAAAAAAACCTGTCCTAACACCCTAAATGTAAAACTATGCTGAGGGTGGTCATTAACATGTTTCGCCAAAGCATTTTCACACTATTTCACACATTCCTAATACAGTATAAATGCTCATAGATTCTTTCATTAAAACCTCTGTCAGTCTTGCCCACATAAAATGCTGGGCAAGACTGGCAGCAAGCCAAATAAACAACCGATCGAGATTTACAGTTGAATCTACCAACAGTGGAGAAAGAAGACCCAGCAATTTTAAAGCTCGAAAAGGGTACATTTTCCAGTCCTGACTGTAGTGTGATCTGTTATTAGAATGTTGAATGCACATTAGGGAATGTACACTATCATTCGGAACTGTGCATTCGGACATTTGCAGAACGCATTACGGAAAGTTGAGAAGACTCATTTGTTCATTCTAGTTTCGCATGGGTGTCGTTCCATATTTTAATAGTAAACCTACACACACACACACACAAAATCACTCTGAGAGAGAGGGTGGAGGAATATAGCTCCTAGTCTGTTTTTTCATGCCTTGAGCTGCCTACAGTTGAAACCAACTGGATGGGTGGGGCATTTTTATTTTATTACTAGATCCATGTATCATCCTCACTAAGGTTACTGATTATGACTAAAATCACCTCTAGGCTTTCATCTTGAGTCTCCTAATTTCCTAGTTGTGTTGGCTCATCACATTTTTTACAGTTTTTGTCTTGTTGGGTGATGACTCTAGTCTGCCTTGTCTTAAAAGCATACACCATTTAAAACACTTTTGCTTGTCTCAACCCCAGCTCAAATACAAATTAATCAGATTCTCTAACTTTGAATTTATATTCTTCTGTTGTATAGACCACAACTGGGTTGTCTTGGGATATATTTCTTTGAAGCAAATCTTGGTTGCAGTATAATTTTTACTCATGTGTGCTAAGCTTAACCCTGCCTCTGCCTGTGCCCATAACTCCAAACCTGCACCTTACCTTCCAAAAAAAAAAAAAAAAACGTTCCCTAGCACTACCACTATTCAGACAAATTATGTTTGATGATATTGTCAGGTTTTTGTTCTTCTTCTTTTTCTTTGTTTTGTTTGCTTGTTTATTTTTATTGATCAGAAAAGGAGACTGTTGTCCTTTTTTGAGATGAGCTTAATGTGGGTTGTGGGTGGATTGTGTTGACAGTTTACCATTTGATATTAGTAACTATATTCCTGTATTGTGCATGAGTATATAGCTTGACCTCTGTTTTGGTTGACAATGCAGATGTTCAACAGTTGTACAATAAGGGATAATCCATGGGGAAGGGGAATATGTCCCTTCTTCAGACATTGTGCACTCTCTGAATGTATACATATATACTTAGCAAGGGATGCAGAAGGGCTTGCCCCCCCAAAAATACTGTTGGCTATATTGCGTATTCCTTGAAGTAACCTCAGAGCATGCGCAGAAGGATGTTGATGTCATGTGATTCAATGTTACTGTATTGATGTTAACGCCAAATCAACCATTTCCACTAATTCCATATATGCACATATGCATACCTAGAATATATTAAGTGTCATTACAACTTTTTGACAGCTGTTGCACACAAGTAGCATGGTTAGCTCTCTTCCTAATATAATATGTAGATTTCTTATGATTGTATGTCTACACTTTTGTCTTGTTTTTAATGCTTATTACATAAAATGCAATTTATATTGTTTGCATTACAATTTCTGTGTGTGATCCTGTTATTTGATTGTTTTCAGAGATTTGTGATGCATGGCTAGGCTTAAAAATGCCCTTGTGGTCATTAGCCTAGTAAACACCTATGAACCTATACAGTCCCCAAGTCAGCCTGAAAGGAGTCCATTGAGATCATTATTTGACTCCAGTAAAACATATTAATAAATATACCAACTACAGGATCACACTACAGGGAGGAAAACAGTAAATAAACTGTTCCACACTGTATGGCGATCTCCATTTAAACAGTTCAAAGTTTCAAAAATACAATCTTATGAACTTGACCATAAGAAATTCAATGTTTTGAAACTTCGAAATTTAGAAGTAGACCTGGACAAATATATGTAGTTGACAGTGGGCAATTGTAGGGTCATTGCTACACAGAGCATTTAGTGCATTGGTGCAGGTTAACATAGAGGTACTAATTAGGGGAAAATTAAGTAGCTTGCCACAAATAATGAGGAAACAAAGGACTATAAATAGGGACTGATTTTAAATATTGCTCTTAATAACTTAGAAAATTGTTAGAATAACAGGGTTTTTGTTAGCATGCATTTTCTTAAGCAGAGGTGTGTGTGTGTGTGTGTGTGTGTGTGTGTGTGTGTGTGTGTGTGTGTGTGTGTGTGTGTGTGCGTGTGCGTGTGCGTGTGCTACATACATACATACATATATATATATATATATATATATATATATATATATATATATATATATATATATGCATATTTATATACACACAGGGGTACAGAGGCTTGCCCCCACTTTTTTTTGTGATCATGGAAGTAGTGCAGTTTTGATTAGTGACCGCTCAAGGTTTTACATGTTTTGGGGTTAAGTAATCATGTATTAATTAAACAAGAAGTGCTTATTCATAGTGGATCCCTATTGTACCATAAAATAGAACAAGAAAATAACTGCTAAATGCATACACACAGAATTTGTTTTGACTTGTTAACATTAAAACAATGTTACCCATTTTAAGAGTGCACTATGATAGTTGGGGTAAATGTGCTTTTGGTATCTCTTTCTTTGTGATGTTAGCTTTAGCTATAGAAGCAAAAGACTTTGGGCTCTATAGCAAGCCACAGGCATAGACGAAGCAGATCTGGATGCTTCCATTCCATTTGCTAACATGGCAGCAACTTGTAAAGAAGAAAGAGTCAAATTAATTCCCACATGCACATTTGCCTATAAGGTAGTCCTTAAAGTGTCACCACTTCATACATCACATTCCTCTCTTTAAGCTGCATGAAAAAGTTAGCAAGTTTGTCTTCATTTAGCTCTGCTGCCTGTGTGAGTGGCAACAGACTTTTTATTCTGCTCTGGCACTCTGTATAACTCTATCTGTTTGGACATTGAACTGAGGATATCACAGAGAAGGCATTACATGATCATTCTAATATCTTGAGAAAAGAATGAAAGTCCTGGTTGATAAAAATCAAGGATTCCATGGTGAAAAATATGCTTTCAATGACATACTGACTGAAAACATAGACGTAACTTGAAAACCTCTACATGCTATAAACAGTAATCAACACAAGTGTAGCAGTGACTGTCAAACTAAAATAAATCTGTGGCTAAGCTTCTCTATGGCCCCCCTCACATTTTGTGAGTAGTTGTAGTACACTTGGCATTTTTCATATGAAACGTATTGCAAATGTAACAATTTTTAGCACAACTTCTTGAGGAGTCATACTAGGCCAAAACATTATGTAACATACATCTCTTCATACATGAGAGCTTTGTGAATTGTGTCAAGCATTTTATTACATAACTGGTTTGGTAAAATCATTGTGTTGGATCTGAGCAATAATCCTTGTGAAATACAAATTTCATCACAGTGATGCAATACATTTATATGGGAAGTGGAACCATTTTCCTTGTCTTTACATTTGGACATTCAGACAGTACTTTTTTTGCATGTTCAGTTTTTGTATATCATCTTATATTATGTCATTGGGTCCTGTGGGCAAATGACCATACTGTCCAAAAATACCAAATTAATAACATCAGAGTTCAAAAGGAACCTGAATGAGTGGATGAAGCACAATAAATTCTTACTGGGGATAGCACCCACAACCCTGGAAATGGATCATAGGATCACAGGAAGTTACTAGGCTAATGGCTATAGGGCCCTTACAAGCTTAGCCAAGTTCTGTCCTTGTTTCCACAGTCAGCACCTATTGCCCCTGTCCAAGAGAGACACAGGTGGAGCCCCCAGGGTGAATTTATGATTACCCATCCAATCATCCAGACTGTGCTTGAACAGGGCCAAAGAGGTGCTCTGCTTGACATGAATTGGGAGTCTGTTCCACAGGTGTGGTAACCTCTGGGAGACAAATCTGTGCCTCCAGAAGGTTCTATTAATGTCACATACCAGGGTAAGGATTTAGAGCAAGCAACCCATGAGCCATTGGATTTACTGATATGCAACATTACCAATAAAGCAGAGCTAGAGATTGCCCTTATACGCAAGGCAGAGATCACCTCTGAGTAGTATGTATGAAACAGAGTAAAATGACAGCAATTTCAGTGAATCCACATAGGACAGATGCTGAAATACTTGAAATACTTGAATTCTCCTTGTGAGGAACTTTTGTGGTCTCTCCAATTGCTGCAGGTGCCTGGAAATGTGCATACCAAAAAGGGTGTTGTACTAAATTATTGGCTTGATGAAGGAAGATTATAAGAAGGTTATAACTTTTTTTTTCTGGAGGCAATGCCCTTACATGTAAGATGAGCAGTATAAAATGCCATTCTTACCACTGTGAAGACATAGTGATCAAAGGTTAGGTTGCTGTCAACCTGTGTGCTCAGGTCTCTCACCACTGAGTGCATGCTTAGGGTGTTTCTGTTGATGTGGTAATTAGCAGAAACATTGCTCTTGCCAAAACAGGTGATAATACATTTTTTTGCATTGAGTTTTAGGCTGTGACTTTGGCACCAATCATTTGTTTGCATAACACCCTCTTGTAGGATGTTGACATCATTTGGGGATTTTATTACCCCTCCCAGTTTGTAGTCATCAACAAGCTTTGTCAGCCACAGAACTTTAGTTTTTGCTTGTACTTCAGAGAAATAGATTCTGAACAGTAGAGGTTCCAGAGCTGATCCCTGTGGAACACCACTGGTTACGGGTCTGCTGTTGGAGGTGGATTCCCCTATTTTTGACTGTATGGATTCTATCAGTGAGCCAGTTACCAACCCACTTAATAATATAAGGGTTGATACCTAGCTGGTTGAGTGGGGGATAGTGTCAAAAGTCTTAGCCAAGTCCAGGTTGGTTGTATGCACAGTTTTCCCTTGTCCAGGGCTCTGGTGACTGTCTTGAAGAAGTCCACCAGGTTTAACAGGCATGATCTCCCTTTGACAAATCCAAACTGAGTAAGGTCAAGTATTTGGAGATTACCTATCTTTGTTGATAAGGTCCATGATGATTCGCTCCATGGCATTGCAGATAAGGCTAGTCAGGCTAATACATCTATAGTTTCTGGGGTCAGTGGAAACACCACCCTTATATAAGGGGATAATGGTGGCCATTTTCAATTCAGACGGTGCATAGACTGTGATTGAAAAGAGCACCCACTGGTGTTGCTAATTCTTGTTGGAGCCCATGTAGGACGCAGCCTGGGATGTTAACAGGTCCCATAGATGCTGTGTTTTTGGCCTTAGAGAGGGCATTTATGACCTGCTCTCTAGAGATACAAGGTGGGGGACAGGTTTAAGGAATGCCATGAGGTATGTGTGGTGGGGACAAGGAGTGAAGTTTTCATAGCACCTGTTGGCTAACAGGTTTGCTATGTCCACAGGCTCAGTGTATGAGGTATCATTAACTACCAGTTTGGTGTAAATCTGGGTCCTATCTTTTAGACTACAGATATAACTAACGAATGCCTTATGTATAAGGCAGTATAAAGTTCAGTATAATGAAAAAGTTATCAATTTCAACAATTGGCTAAGCTTCTGGTGTCATTCAAAGGGGATCCAGTGTCTGTCAGCCTGGGATGACATGCTCGACAAGCCGCATTGCTTCGCAAGAGATGGCTTGCACCTGTCACCCCTAGGCTTTCGAATACTGGCCAAGGCTCTTGCTGCCCCCATAGTGCCTTTTTTAGGCAAGGCTCAAAAGTCAAACCAATCTCCATAAATAGCACAATTAACAAAACAAAATGGAGAATGTCGAATTCTGTGCACTAACTGAAACTTGGTTCAAGGCTCCAGAGAGCACCCCAGCACTACTGGGCTACAGCTCGTACCACACATTTCGGCCACAGAACACGGACTGAAACACAAAAGGAGAGGGTGTATCCATATTCATCAAGGATACCTACACCTCCAGGTTAGTGGTACAGCATGATACCTCTGAGATCATCCATGTGCAACTAACATTGGGCAAATCTGCAATGCAAATTGTGGCCTTCTACAGATCACCCTCATGACCCAGGACCACCACTCCACCTTTCTGGAGACACTGGAAAACATGAAGGTCCTACGGAACACCCTGATATTGGACGATTTCAATTATCCTACCATTAACTGGGAAAACTACTCGAGTACAAACTCCCAGGCCCAGCGCTTCCTGGAATTCATCAACTCAAATGCCCTTGATCAGCTGGTAAACTCCCCTACCAGAGGTGAAAAGATATTGGAACTGGTCATCACAAACATGGGCAACAGATGTTCCACACCGGAGGTCAACCCGTCACTGGTTAGATCAGGCCATAAACTAATCACTCTAGATGTCCACACCCCACCACCACCCCCAACTAAGGAAACCACAGTAAAAAACTTTTCTAAAACAAACCTCATCTTACTTAAGACAGAGGCGGTAAGTTTCACAGCCCCCACGCTAAAGGATATCGCTGCTCAAGATGCAGAAACCTTTACAAATGCACTCTATGAGCACCTACAAGGATTCATTGATCGTGCCATCCTTAGCAAAACTAAGACTCACCCCTCTAAGAGAAGGCAACCAGCCTGGTGGACCCCTGCCATAAACAGGCTGTACAATAGAAGGAGGAAACTAGTTCAGAAAAAAAGCAAATCCCAAGAAGGAAAGACATCTCTGATCAGTATCAGTAAGAAACTAAGGTCCCTCATAAAATCATCCAAGGCTAACTTTGAAAGAAAAATAGCCAAGGATTCAAAAGATAACCACAAAGCCTTCTTTAGCTATGTTAACAATTTAAGTGGCAACTTGCAGATAAACACTGAACTAGTGCAAAATAGCACAAAATATACTGAACCTACTGATATTGCCAACATCCTGGCAGATAGATTCAGTGCAAACTTCACCCCCCCTCTCATCCCCAAAAGGGCCCACAACAGTACCTGAAAAGTATAGTGTCCTGGAAATCACAGACGCACAGGTGAAAATAGCCCTTTCAAAAGCCAAAAACACAGCGTCAATGGGGCCAGATGGTGTCCCTTGCTGCGTCTTGCACGAATTACAGAAAGAACTAGCCCCCCACATAAACACGCTGTTCAGCCTCAGCCTCTCCACAGGTTACGTGCCCATAGAATGGTGCACAGCAACGGTTATTCCACTCCACAAAGGAGAGGCCACAACTGACCCTGGCAACTATCACCCCATAAGCCTGACTAGCCTGGTCTGCAAGGCTATGGAGCGCATCATCATGGAACTCATTAACAAAGACATTCGGAGCCTGCAAACACTTTACCCGACCCAGTTCGTTTTTGTTAAGAGCAGATCATGCCTACTAAACCTGGTTGACTTCTTTGAGACAGTCATCAAGGTCATAGATGAGGGAAAGGTTGTTCACACTGCCTACCTTGACCTCGCCAAGGCTTTCGACACCATTCCCCACACTCGGGTATTACAGAAAAACTCACCAGCCTGAACATAAACCCCTATGTCATGAGATGGGTTGCCAACTGGCTTACAGACAGAACTCACACGGTAAGAATAACGGGCTCCAAGTCCGACTCTAAACCAGTTACAAGTGGTGTCCCACAAGGCTCAGTCCTGGGACCCCTACTGTTCGGCATATACTTCTCAGAAGTACAGGCAAACACAGGAGGACTATGGCTAACCAAGTTTGCCGATGACTGCAGACTGGGAGCCATAATTGACTCTCCGGCTGACACGGACATCCTCCAAAAGGGCCTTACTGAGATGGACACCTGGTGTCAAAGTTATGGTCTCAAGCTAAATTCAGTCATCCCATTTGGGAAAAACAAAACACCCACAAATTACCACATAGGTGGCAGCCCCCTTAATACAGAAGGGGTAATAAGAGATCTGGGGACCCAGGTAGATAGTAATCTCTCCTTTGACAATCATATTGCCAAAGTAGTTAGGAAATCCTTCTATGTGACCCATCTAATTACTAAAGGGTTTGCATCTAGAAATAAAGAGGTTATAGTGCCCCTCTACTCGTCACTCATCAGACCCATCATAGAGCACAATGCCCCATTTGGGATGTACCTTACAAGACACTTCCAACAGCTGGAGAGACCACAAAAGTACTTCACCAAGAGGATTACTGGCCTCAAACATAAATCCTATGCAACCTGACTGAAAAAACTCTGGCTGTACTCAGTGGCATATCGCTTACTCAGAGGTGACCTCTGCTTGACTTGCAAAGCCATGTCCAACTCAGAACTGATGGACATGCTCCACCTAAAGAAATCCAAGTCACTGTGAGCCATGCGCTCTAGTGAGCTAAACCTCTCCACAACAATAAATAGAACATGCTGGAGGGATGGATTCCTGTCACAGAGACTCCCCATGCATTGGAACAAAATTCCAAACTACATTAGGAAGAGCCCCTCACTAACACTCTTCAAGAGAAACATGGATGAGTGGATGGGTAACAGAAAATACACCCCTGGGATCACTTCATTGACTCTGCTTGACAGAGGATCAGTTAATTAATCAATGGGGAGGCAAAAGCTGACACACTCTGGCTAGGCTTATAAATGCCCAGAGGCAGATAGCTTAGTACCTACCTATGAACGTATGAACCTATGGCCGTCCTTAGTTGAGGATGCTAATTTGGATTCATAGTTTGCTTTGGAGGACTTCATAAAAAGTCTTATTTGCTTGTTTAAGCTGAGGAGGGAGTGTTTCCATTTTAGCTCATGCTCCTTCTTGTTTTGGACAACAATTTTTTCATTTTATTTTAAAGCCTGTTAATGGCAGTTGTCCTCCAGGCAGGTTTGCTCTTCCTGAAGAGCTTGTTTTGGTCCTGTCAGGTACGGCTGCATCAATGCAGTTATACAGGTGTTTGCAAAAAAAACACTAGTGTAGGACTTGGCATAGTTGCCAGTTCCATCTGAGGGGGGAGGTATAGTGAAGCTATTTATACCTGCCCTTAGAAGGATATAATCTGCTTTGGAGAAGTTTTTTAGTTTAGTGTCTGCTTGAGGGGGGGGGTGGTGTCTGGTGTGATAGTTACTTTGAAGGAGTAACTGTGGTCAGATCTGACAAGGGAAGACCTCACAGTGGGAGTGTTGCAGCAGTCCCCCATATTGCTAAGCACCAGATACAAGATGTTGTCGTCCCTAGTTCGTCTATGCACCAGCTGGTCCAGGGTGTTGGAGTTAATGAACTCAAAGAACTTTTGGGCAAGTGAGTTTGAGCATGAGTAATTTACCCAGTCAATAGATGGTAATTAAAATCACCCAGAACCATGGTGTTTGGATGTATCTTGATGGATTCCAGTAGATGTAAGTAGGCCGAGTGGGTGTCTTGATTCATGCATTGGGTCCTGTATCTGGCAATGACTTGAATAGGTGGCGTACCAACAGTTAGTTGCAGCTGAAGTGTCTCCAGGGAATCATACTGTTTAATCAATCTGGAGGTGTATTTATCTCTAATAAATATTGATACACCACCTCCTTTAGTTGCCATGCCTACCATTCGTGGTCTGAACGTGTGGTAGGAGGTTTAACCCAGTATGGCTGGGGTGTTCTCCATTCCATTGAACCATGTCTTTGTGACTGCACAGATGTCAGTGTCTTCCAAGGTGAGGACTGCTTCCAGTGAGTGCAGTTTTATGCTAAGACATCTAGCATTTAGCAGCAGAACCCTGAGGTTGTTTTTTGATGAAATGTTTACGTTGGGAATTTTGTCCTTGTGACATTGCCTAAAAAGTATTATGGGGGTGGCAAGAGCCTTTACCAGTAGCCAAAATCCCAGGGGTGATATATGAACACCATCTCTGGCAAAGCATCAAGGTCTATCGATCATGTCATCCCAGGCTGACAGAAACTGGATCCCTTAGAATAATGCCAGAAACTAAGTCAATTATTGAAGTCAATGATTTTCTATTTATATTGTGGTATCATTCTAGGTGACCATAATATGTTGCTCAAGGCTGGAGACATGCCTGACTGTAACACATAATCAGAAAGCTCAATCATGTTTTTCTTCATGTCATCCAGGGAAGTACATCTCGAGTCATTCACAACAACATGTACTATGACTGAATCATAACAGTACTTGCTGTTGAGAGACTTGAGTGCCTGTGTGATCTGAAGAATCCTGGCACCAGAAAGAAAGCTGACCATGGCTTTCAACTTGCTCAGCCTGGTAAGGGGGACATCTGTATGTCTCACTATAGAGTCTCCTATGACTATGATATTTGGAGTAGTGAAGGTAGGAGTTGTTGTAGTGGACTGACAACCCGCTCTGTATCGCTATCTACTGCATGAGAGAGCTGTGCTTCCAGATTTATAATGTAGGTGCATCTCTCCCAAATGATACAGGAATGATTTAGAAGTAGGGGGCTGTCAGTGTACAGGAGGCAGTTGCTACACTGCCTCAGTAGACCCATGTCAACCAGGCAGGTAGGAGAAAAGGAGGGAAACTGACAGTTCATGGTCTCAGGAATAATCTTGGACTGGCTGTAAGAGTTGAAGAGGGAAAAGAGCAGGGCCAAGTATTAGTAGGTTTAGGCATGAAGAGCTCTGGTTTACGTAATATTTGTGAGGCTGGAGAGCAGGCATCTATAACCAGCAGTCCCTCTGCTCAGTTGTGCACAATGCGCAAACAGGTGCAAATAAGCATAAACCATTTCAAACACAGGCCTTTAAAATCAGAAAAATACAAAAGGAGCCAAAGTTAAAATTATCAAATCAAAATGCCCAAAACACAGCCCTGCAACAGTAACTGTAGCTAGATCAGTCCAAACTGTACCTTCCTCCCAGAAGGACACAGGGGAGACCTCTCAAGACAAAAGGTTAACTGTTTTACAAGCTCCAAAGGTCACAGACAGTACTAGACTCAGCAAAAACCTGAACCTAGTCTATGCTAGTGTTTTTCAAGTGCAGCAAATAAGTAAAATGAACAAAACAAGCAGATGAACAGTAGTTACAGCTGTAAGAGGAATTAAAATTAACAGACAATCTAAAATGCAGTAAAATACAGTTGCATGTTTTAAACAGATATGCACAGCAAGTATTGTTTTAGTTAATCAGAAAGTGCAGAAAACAGATGAAAATAAGCACTTATCTTTTGTAGTCTCTCAGCAGGTATTTGGAAAACCGTAGAGCAAGGGTAGAAGGCCTAACTCACTGCAGCTTTGAGCAAACATGGGCAGTCAATAAATACAATCCTGGATATAGTATCTATGGTATTACATTGGGATGAAATGTCTAGGCTTGAAATAATCTTCAGGTCGATAGCCTAATAACCACCTATGATCCTATTCATGTTTTTGATTACATTTCACTTTTCATCACAACAGTACTCTGCATTTGACTTACTGTACAAATAAGTGAATTATTTGCTTCACAATCCTGCAAGTTATGGCTTTAATAGTTTTTGAATCATTTCCAGCAAGAATATGCAAGCTACTTTACAACTGCAAATGGTCGTGTCTGAAAGTCTGAATAACTTGCTTCATGAACATCTTGAATATGTGTCTCAGACAACTGCATGGTGACCTCCAGTGCACTGCAACAGACCCAGATATTTTAATATTTTGCCAGGAATAAGTCATGACTGAGTTTTACATAGCCCTTCAAACGCAGCTCTTTCAATGTATCCTCAGTTAGGATATTACAATCTGCTGTTATCAGTCTTTAAATGTATTTGCCATTTAAACTCAACAATGCAGTGCAGAGTGACAGTGCTGCTGAAATTCAGTAACTTCTGCAAAAAGCATAAACTTTTCATGGAGCAGTTACATTCAAAAACATTTCTTTTTTAAGTCAGTGACCAAACAGTTAACAGTTTTATTTGCATAAATCACTTGTAAAACAGTTCCACACTTGAAAGAGATGATTACGTAATCCACATTCTCCATATTTTTTATCAGCTGTCAGACGTTATCTTATTCTGTTGATAACCATAAAATGGAGATTGTTCACCTGAGTACTTCTCAATTTTTATCTTCAACAGTATGACTAAGCAAAGTGCTATGTCTCTTTGTTGCCACAAGGTTTGAATAATGTTTTCACATTTTATTGTGTCCTGACATAGTTATTCTGCATATTTTAACAGGTTCATCTTTATTTTCTTTTCAGAATCATCCAGATCTTCATCTAGTGCCTTCATGCGAGTGTTACATTGAGCTGCTGTTCTAATCACAGCTTTTACAGGTAATTCATACTGTAAGAATAGTTTAATTTTCAGTTTATTATGTCTCATGCCAAAGACAATTACTCTATCAGCAAAACGTCATGCAGATTTTTACATTTTGTTGTTAAGTCAGTGCCATAGCTGAATCACTTGGCATCAGTAGCTTCTTGACACTTGACATCTAGTGAAAAATAAAAACAGCCAAATCAGGGGTCTATATTATAAAAATGAAACATCAAAAGAGCGAACGCTCTTGAACGCTCTTACATCAACCACAAATAATCGAAGCTGCAAAACCTTGAATGGTCACAACAGCGATTTTTTTCCCCAGGAAAAAATAGCTAGGCCATTGTTGTGGCTTTGCTGTTTCCTCCACTGTAGTGTGATCTCGGAATTGGTATATTTAAGTAAGGATGGTGTGGTGGGCATAGCCCCCCCCCATATCGGGGGTGTGGGGGGGAAGCCTCTCCACTTTATTTTATGTTTAGATTTTTGGCCCAGCGAATTTTTTTTTCCCCTGGGGAAAAAAAATCTCTGTTGTGGCCATTTGAGGTTTTGCAGCTTTGATTATTTGTGGTTGATGTAAGAGCGTTCGCTCTTTTCACGTTTCGTCTTTTTGATATAGACCCCAAATCAGTCTGTTGCTCTTTAATAAGATTAAATGTGTGAAATACTTCAACAGCATCATTTCTAACAAGATAAAGAAAAATAATTTGCATTTCCTCACTTTTGAAGTTTGTGAGATGTAGTAGTGTAAACACTATTTCTACAGTCGTTGCTTCTAGTTTTATACCAACATTTCCTCTAAGAACCAATGTTGTTGATGGTGGAAGAAGCAGAGAGATGGCTGCTATGACAATCTTGAAAATGATGGTTAAGCTGTGAAATCTAAGATGTCCACTATATTTGAAAGGTAACTGGCTGCTTTGCTGGAGAAATTTTTACTTAATTTGTTACTTTACTTACGTTTCCAAAAATAATGCTTATTTTATGTTTCAGCCATTTGTTGCGGTTTTGATTAATCATATATATTTTTTTCTTTTTCCATGTATGGCTCTTTATTCCATACAGTTTGCTTGCTTCCAGCGTCAGCCTTTGGTCAATTGGTGCCCTATGCAAAAGGGGTTCCCAGTGCCCCCACACCACTCGGTGCTCCCATCCTGGTTTACCTACACCATATAGATTACTTTTTCTTCCCTTTTCCAATAGTTTGTCTTATTTTTCATTTTTTTCCTGTATTCACTCAACATATTTTAACGAAAACATTTCTTTACTACAAAAAAATAAACAAAATAAATACTGTAAAAGCGGCCCTACTAGAACAGCGCCCTAAGCGGCAACCTAGTTGGCCTATGTCTAAGACCAGCTAACTTTAACTAGAGAACACTTCAGACCTGATGGCACAATTCTGACACAGTGGAGACAAGGCTGGATGCACCCATTTTGTATAACATGGCAAGAAACTGGTTAAGCAAGAACAACATGAAAACACAACACACGTATATACATGATAGCCTTATGGGTAATCTCATATGTCTGATGTGCATACCATCATGTCTTATTGCTTGCTTATCCTCTGCAGCTGCTAATATTCTAACTAGAATACTTGGCACACAGTTAATCAGAGAAACTGATGCATAAGGTATGCACATATAACCTAGCAAGAGAGGAAACCACTTCCTCAGAAATCATCCTATATATCTAGACTCAGGGCGTTCTCAGGAGCAAAAGAGTTGTTAGCAATAAGTATCTCAGCAAATGTTGCATGAAAATGTTAACTATAAATGTCAAAAACCTCACACACATACTTGATATCAGAGAAGAATATAACATCCTGAGAAAATGTAGGAAGTCTGTTGATCACTGTCTTCTTAGAAATTAGGAACTGCTATGGTTTCTGAAATTAGCAGGCAAAACAGTCTGTAGCCTTGAATGAATGACATTCCAGGTGACCCAAATGTGGATTTCTAATAACTGGAAAGGCCAGGGGGCTAGAAACAGGTGATGGTCTGCACATTAAAAGCTTGCATGGGATTCCCACTACTGTCCACTTGGGACTAGCAGACTGAAGTATCTTCCTCAGTGGATTCATTAACATAACATATTTTTGAGCTAATAAGTGCCTCTAGCTGTTCAGATGCCCCAGAAAAGTCTTACAGATTCACAAGTTATTACATTTTTTAGATCTCCTGTATATCAGTGTTTCATTCTGCAGACCATAAATATATGAAGGCATCTGGCTAGTAATTCTCTGATTAGACACTCCATAACATTAAGTCCAGATCCACTCGGTACTGATTTTCATTAAATGCCTGCGCTTGAATCATAGCATGTCTTATGCAACTAACCTTATTCCCACCCTGAATAAAGGAACTTGCTATTCTCTAGAAACAAACAGTATCTGACTAATGCATACTCCTGATTTTAAGTTGCAATATTGAGGCATATGAGGTGTACTTGGTGAGAATCTCCAGCTCTTCAAATTATAGAAAAATCGAGTGAAAGTAAATAAAAAATCTAACCTTGTGTGTGATCCACAAATGGCAGATATATGTGGGAGTGTGATTTCCTGATGGGGAAGAGTAATCCTAAATGGGCAATCCAGTCAAACTAAACACTGTTGTTCAGAACATCTACCTTGATACTTCCCCCCAGGAGTGCTCAAAGAATGAATCTGGCACACAGCTCCAGTCATTCACAAGGACTATGAGCAGGCATGACAGCTTGTGGCTGATATTTATTTATTATTTGTTTACAGGGAAAGTCCAACTTGGAACAAAGCCAATTTTCAGATGAGGCCCGAGGAGAAACGCTCCAGACACATCTTTGTAATGTGGGAGGAAACCAGAGTACCCAGAGAAAACCCACATGAATGAAGGGAGGATATGCAGACTCCACACAGACACTCCAGCCAAGAATCAAACCAGAGAACCTCTTGCTGTGAGGTGACAATGCTACCACTGCACCATTGTGCCATCCAGATACTGAGGTGGAATTATTATATCTTTTAGGCCTTGAAGTGTTTGGGGTTGATATACTGCATCATTCCACCATCTTGCATTACCTGTTTCTTTCTGCAACTCTAGGTTAGTGTTTTTCCTCCTGTCTGAGTGCACTTGACTGGCTTTTAGCTTTGAATTAATTGTACACATGGGTTAGCAAATTCATGTAGTCCACTGTGGTACTGCTTTATTTAATATAAATATCTCTAAGGTCATTGCAACTTCATGCACCTTCGGAAAAGTGGAATTTCACTGCCATGTTCTCATTTGAATAGTACTTTATGTGCTTCACAATTGTAGCAAAGTTGCCATTATACTGTTTACCTCTGATTTCTGCTATCCTGGTTAGTTAACTTTCAGTCAATATCCTGATTTCTTAGCTAATCTTTATTTTTATCAGTATTAGATTATTAAGCTTATAGTTAGCTACTAGGCATGCTGTCCAGCAGACCATTGACAAGCCCAGCCCATTTTTTCAATTGCCCAGAAGATTGTCGGGTTAAGTAACTGTCAGAAATATACACTAGTCAAATGGAACCTGAAGGAATCGAGCCCTGGGCTACTGGAAGTAGCTTTATTAGCAGCTCATGATCTTAATCTCCTGAAGTAGCTGCCAGGCATATACTAGCCTAGCTTAAAAATCTTAAAGCAGCATATTTCAGCTGTAAAATTAACATATCTTTATAACTAACAAAAGAAGAAAGACCTTTCTGTTTTTAATCGTTTCCCTTTACAGAGACACCATGTGTTTTTTTTTCTGTCAGTTAGTTAATTGTTTTAGATGTACCATGCACTCGCGTATAACATGCTGCTCTGATTTGTCTGACTCTAGGCTGTTTATAAATGTATGACATATTGTGGGTGAATAAGCTTTCATTTTCCTGTTCTTAACAACAACAAAAAACAGAATACCTTAGAGCACTTGTTATAATTCCAGTTTAAAAGCAAGATTCACCTATATACAGAGTACCATAATATAACTGTAACAGAATCCGAGTACGGATTTCTAATTATTTACACTTGCAGAGCTACAAAGCATTATTACAGCTACAAGAATTCTTCAGTTCTGTGCTTATTTTTTTAACTAACCTTTTCCTAAAATACAAGCTTCGCCTCAGGAATAAATATATTGCTGTGCTAAATTTTGTCTGTCTCAATTCAATTTAGTGCTGTGCAAGAAACTTTTGTCTGACCAGCCTTATCAGTTATTCCCAGTAATTGTCAACCCTAAAGCATTCTACATCAGAGAGCCATCTGTAGTGGTAAATGAGGATAAAAATGACTTGCCAGAGTTCATAAAATCCTCCAATTAATTCCAAACTGTCTTGCACCTCTGTTTTTTGTCTTATATACTCCATGCACCAGTGGTTCAGCCTCTGATGAACCGCAGTCTAAGACAGAACATAGCAGTGTGCTCTGTGCTCTGAATCAAGCACTCCATCTCTGTCGTTTTGGCTTATTACAGTAGCTGTGACAGGGGAAATCCAGATGAAATCTGCACTATCCCTGCTACAGGCAAGTACAGCTGCAGTGTTGCTGTCCCAATAATGTGTGACAGCAGCAGGGCTAAACGCTGTTCTTACTGCTCCAATTCTCCCTCTAAAGAAATGGAGTGGGAGGAAAAGCTTACTGTGGACTTGAGCCATTAAAAGTGTACACGACTTTGCTTCGGGCTCTAAATGACTTGATGCAGTTAGAATGTCAAATAAATCTAAAGTGGCTTACTGGAGATAGTAAAATCTAAATCAGCTCCCTCTGAATATATTCCTTTGCTTTTTAAATTTTCTGTGTAGATGTTGTTAGTAATGCCAGCTGAGAAAATTGCAGAAGTGCTTAACACATTATTTGAATAAACTAATGTGCCATCTGGATTTTTTTCAGTCTTCACCTTCCATCTTACCATCTCATGCTTCTCACAGTATGAAAAGTGTGACAATAACAGCTGGCTTGTTAGCCCTGTTTGTTTCTCCAATGTTTTGGTTACCTAGAACTATAGATACAGATCCCCCCACAAAGACATGCACACCATACTCCTATCATTATCAGGTCTGGATTCTGCATCTGCAACCAGATGTCAGATTTGTAGACCAGGTAACTTTAAAAATGCACTGAGAGTGTTCTCTTGTCTCTTGTGAGCCAGAAAGACAGCAAAAAATATATTAACAGTAACATGTCTCTTACTGAGCTACATGCAGTACTGCCAGTCGTGTACCACAGTAACAGTAAATAATGCAGCTGTGTCCTCCCCTTCTCTCACATACAAACAAACAATAATAAGAATACATAATGACATGCTTATAATGCTTCTCCGTAAGTAATGTTCCTCTGCAGTCTGGATCTTCTTCAGTTTCTCATACTTGGGCTTCCAGGAGAGAAGGTGTGAAATAGTGCTCCCCCTAGAGACTGGTACTAGTATTTCACATTTTGTGCTTATGGTTGAATCACACAGAAAGACCCTCTGTCTGATGCCATACTACTTTACACCTTGCAAGAGTCATAATGGTGCAGGTCTGGTGCTGACTGGTCAGACTGCAACACTCTTCTGGTCTTGCTAGGCCATATATTTGTGTATAAGCCAATTATGCTCTGATCATCCTTGGCATAGAAGTACAGTAGTGGCAGACTGCTCATTTCAGTGAATGCAGCCAACGTAGTCATAAACATTTATTTTGTTCTACACATTGCAATTAGCAGCTAGGAATGATCAGTCCTATGTCTACTCTGCAGTTATGCCACCATTGAAAAACCACTCTCCATCTTCAAAATGGATTCATGTTTAAGTATCAGAATGTTATCTAGTGAAACTCAACTCCCTAGTCTCAGTGTATCATAAGCACTATTGAACCAAAACAACAAACTATAACTAAAAATATGTCAGAAGTATGCACATTAAATGGAAAAGTATTTCAGAGGCATGTGTGTGGTGTGATGACAGTTCTCAGTACTCACACCTGGCTGTACCCGTTCCACCTGTTCAACTATTTTTTTCTCATTTCAGGTCTGTTAGAAAGCACAAAATAAGGAAATGCAAGAATATTCTCAGTGCAAATATACCTATGAAATTATGATATTCCAGATATGAAACAGCAAGCACAGCAAAACTGTTTACCATCTAACTAGTCTATGAACTAGTCTATGCATTACGCTATGAGGTGATCTTATCAAACATGGCACCCAAATACATTGAAATGATCCTCCCACAGCATCCCATTCCAGGGATATTCAGTTGCACTTATTTTCTATTTCTTGTTTACCGTTCTGACTCAGGTTGCCGAGTCTTCAGTGGCAGCCATTAATGCACATGTTACACAGAAAACTTTCATTGTATACCAACAGGTGCTGCTGGTGTTGTTACATAAAACATTGATAGGAGGAAATTCAGTTCTAAGTCCCAGCCAAGGATATAAAACCTTCCTTGACATGCTTATTCCTATTACTTTCTTTCTGCTAGCTATCCTTTACATTTACTGCCTTCTGTTTATAGCCCTACAAGTTTCAGTCAAAATATTCCTTGTCTTTGCAAATGGTGGTGTGGATAAATGAACTGTATGTAAGGGTCAGAAGCATTACAGCTGCAGAACTGCAAAATAAGATGAAAACTACAATAGCATAGGACTGAGTCTGGAAGATGTAAAATGGAAGCAAGGGGAAGAAACTGAAGTACAAGAAATTAAGGAAAGGAAAATATTATATAATGTTTGTGAGTAACGAAATCAGAGGTTCGAAACAGAAATGGAAGCATGGTTATAGCAGGGGCTTTTTCAGATATGTAATAAAAATATGGATGCGGGCAGATGGGTCCCACTAACTAAATAAGGGGCAAAACAAAGGCCCTGAAAAACTCCTCTGCATCCATTTTCGCAAAGCAGTATGAGGGGGAGGTTACCAATCTGGGATCGATGGAGATAGAACAAAGGGGAAGATAGGCAGTTAGAAAAAAAGTCAGGTAGGTGGGACATGACTTAGATATGTTAGAGAGGAAAAGAATCTTTTGCCATTTGGATATGATCCTGGAAAACATGACAAAAGTGTATAACTGGTAGCATGCCAGAGAGTAGAAAAAATAGATACAGTAGTATCAATCTTCAAGGTGGGCATCAGAGCCAACTCCAATATCCACAGACCATTAAGTCTGAACTCAGATGAAGGGAAGGTGATGGAAGTGATTCTGAAACAATGGACAGTGGCATTCCTGAAAGTCAGCCAGCTAAAGGATATGAACTAGTATGGGTCTGTATCCCATTGGATCATAGGAAGTTACTAGGCTATTGGCTCTGAAGCCTTTATAAGCTTAGCCAAGAGCTTAGCCCATGTTTAGACAAGTCAGCACCCAAAGCCCCTGTCCAGCAGGGACACAGGTGGAATCCCAGGGGTGTATTTTCTGTTTTCCATCCAGTTATCCAGGTTACACTTAAAAAGGGATAATGAGGTACTCTGCTTGATGTGGAGAGGGAGTCTATTCCACAGATGGGGAGTCTCTGGGACACAAATCTGTTTCGCCAACAAGTCCTATTGATATCACAGACCAGGTTGAGGTCACGCATATGGGTTGACTGAGTGGAGCTTGACTTGCGGATATGCAGCAGTCCCCATCAAGGTGGGGTCTGAGATTGCTTTGTATACCAGACAGAGGGCAACTCTGAGGAGTCTGTATGAAACTGAGTAGAGGGACAGGGATTTTAGCCTATCTGTGTAGGGTAGGTGTTTGAGGTCCTGGATTCTCCTGATGAGGAACCTCTGTGGTCTCTCTAGCTGCTGCATGTGCTTTGCAAGGTACATGCTGAAGGGGGCATTGTACTCAATAACTGGCCTTATAAGGGAAGAATACAGGGATGTTATGATCTCTTTGTCCCTGCATGAAATACCCTTACTTATGAGGTGGGCCATGTAGAAAGCTTTCTGTACAACGGAAGCAACATGGTGGTCAAAAGTCAGGTTGCCATCAACCTGGGTGCCGAAACCCCTCACTACTGATAGTATATTAGGATGTTGTTATTAATGTGATAATAAATGGGGACGATGATGCATTTTTTGGCATTCAGCTTGAGGCCATGTTTCTGGCACCAGTCATTTGTTTGGGTGAGACCCTCTTGGAGGATGTCATCACTTGGGGAATAGATGACTGTGCCCAGCTTGCAGTAATCTGCAAACCTGGTCAGCCATAGCCCACTGATTTTGGCCTGGACCTCAGAGAAGTATATTCCAAATAACAGAGGGCCCAAGACTGATCCCTGGGATATACTGCTCGTTATGGGTCTACTGCTTGAGGTGGCTTTACCTGTTTTGATTAGGTGGGTTCTATCAGTGAGCCAGTTTGCTTCCCATCTGTTACCATATGGATTGATGCCTATTTGAGAGAGTTTATCTATTATGTCCAAGTGGGGAATAGTGTTGAAGGCTTTGGGGCCAGGTCAAGGTAGGCGGTGTGCATTGTCTTCCCCTCGTCCACGGCTTTGGTGACTGTTTCATAGAAGTCGACCAGATTTAACAGACATGACCTCTCCTTGAGAATGCCAAACTGTGTGGGGTCAAGTGTTTGGAGGTTGCCAATGTCCCTGTTAATGAGGTCCATAATAATCCATTCCATGGCCTTGCAGATCAGGCTAGTTAGGCTGATGGGTCTATAATTTCCAGGATCGGTGGATGCTCCACCTTTGTGTAAAGGGATGACAGTGGCTGTCCTCCACTTGGCTGGGACAAAGCCAGTACTCAGGCTTTGGTTGAATAGGGTGCCTAATGGTGCTGCAAGTTCATGCCTGAGTTCATGTAAGATGCAGCCTGGGATGTTATCGGGTCCCATGGAGGCTGTATTTTTTTTGCCTTTGAGAGGGCAGGGATAACCTTTTCCCTAGAGATAATAGGTGGGGGCAGGTACTGGGGATGTCCTGATTTACTGATGGGAGGACATAGGGGAGAAGTTTTCACTGAAACTGTCAGCCAGTAGATTGGCTGTATCTACAGCATTTGGCTTTAGAGGTTTTCACTAGTGCTCTTATTTGCTTGCTTAGGTTAAGGAGAGATTGCTTCCAGTTAGGACACCTGCTCCTTCTTGGTCCTGGACAGCAATTTTTTTCTTTTGTTATATAGTTTATTTATTGCAGATGTCCACCAGACAGGTTTACTCTTCCTTGGGGAGGATGATTTTGTCCTGTCAGGTATTCCTGATTCCATGCATCTATATAAATGTTTGTATAGTACTATGGTGCAGATTTGGACATTGGTGGCAGTTTCTACAGTGGGGGTGGAGGCTGTGAAGCTGTTTATACCATCCCTCAGGAGGTTGTAATCAGCTCTGGAGAAGTTTTTTTTTGTTTGACCCCAGCTAGAGGGTGGTCAGGGGAGATTGTGACTTTGAAAGTGACTGCTTTATGGTCGGACCTTACCAGGGAGGATGATACTGTAGGGGTGCTGCAGTGGTTACTCATATTGGTTAATACCAAGTCCAAGATATTATCACCTCTTGTGGGGGTATCGACTAGCTGTTCCAAGGCATTTGCATTGATAAAATTGAGGAATCTCTGGGCATTTGTATTTTGGCATGAGTAGTTTTTCCAATCTATGGTTGGGTAATTAAAGTCACCCAGGATCAGGGTAAAGGGTTGAATCTTGATAGATTTGAAAAGGTACAGATAGGTGGAGTGGGCATCTTGAGTCAAATTTGGGGGCCTGTAGCTAGCTATAATTTGAATAGGGGTCTTGTCAATGGTTAACTGCACCTGGAGTGCCTCCTGTGTGTCATACTGTTTGACAAGCCTGGAGGTATGTGTGTGTCTTTAGTATATATTGAAACTCCACCTCCTTTGGTTTTGCAGCCCACAGTTTGGGGTCTGAATGTATGATAGGATGAGTAACCAGGTAAGGCTGGGGTGCTCTCTGCAGCTTTGAACCAGGTTTATGTGACTGCACAAATGTCAGCATCCTCCAGGGTTAAGAATGCTTGCAATGAGTGCAGTTTCATGTTTAGACTTCTAGCATTTAGCAGCATGATCTTTAATTTGCATTTTGTTGAAATTTTTATGTTGGTAGTATCGAAATCATGACTTTTTCTAAAAAAGGCACTATGGGGGAGGCAAGGGCCATTGACAGAAGCCTGAAACCCAAGTTAGACAGATACAGGCCATCTCTAGCAAAGCATCGTGGTCTGTTAATCATATCTTCCCAGGCTGTCAGGTACTGGATTCCCCTGGAATGACACCAGAAACTAAGCCAATTGTTAAAGTCAATCATTTTCTGTTTGTATTGAGACATGAATTCTGCTTAAGGCTAGGGACATACCTGCCTGGGACACATATTCAGCTCAGTCATTTCTCTATTCATATAGTCCAGGCAGGTACGTCTCAAGTTGTTCATGCCAACATGGACTATGGCAGAGTCATAACAGTACCTGTTGTTGATAGACATGATTGTGTGTGTGTTATATGGCAGATTCTGATACCTGACAAACAACTAACTGTGACTTTCTCCTTATCCAGCCTGGTGAGAGGCACATCTGTGTGTCTCACAATGGAGTCTCCTATGACTAATATGTTGGGTTTATGGTTAGGCCTTAGTGGTTGTGAGACACTGGCGTGTGGACTATGCATGGTATATGTGTGCAGGGTTGTGTAGTTCTCATGTGTTTTTTCCTCTGAGGTCTCCTTTGTTTGGGTTTGTTTGTGTTGAGAACCTCCATATATGTGGATGTGTGTTTGATTTATTGGCTTGTGAGGGAGATTGCAGAAACTGTAGCTTCATTATGTAATTGCATCTCTCACAAATTCTGTTTCTAGGTGGTAGTAGTAGATGGTTGTCCGTGTACATGAGGCAGTTGCTACACTGTCTCAGGATGCCCATATCAACCAAGCTGGCAAGAGAAACCGTAGGAAATTGTCCACCCATATTTGTCAGAATCTGAGGGAGAGAGGCCATAAACCAAAACTAAGAAGCTTAGAATAACACTTAAAATTTAAACAGGCTAAGGTCCTGCCACTCTGGACAAATTCAGTTTTATGACAGAACAATAATGTGTCTGGACAAGGGCATGCCAGTTGATGTAATCTGCCTCTGGACTTTGACTCTGTACTACATAGAATGCAACTGAATGTGTTATTGAATGGCTGGAAGTAGGATAAAATATTACCATGTGTAGGCAGGTGTCTGGACAGATGGTGGTGGTAAAGAAGACTGCCACAGGAGCAGAAACTGACTAGTGGTCTGTCACACAGAGTGGTCCTCCATTTTAGTGTGTTCATTTTAAACACAGCAGAGGACTTTGAGAGCAGGAGCAAACTTTTTTTTTTTGTGGCTGATATCAAGATGGGCTATAGTGATCAAAGGACACAAGAGCATTGGAAGGGATCCAATGGGACTAATCAGATGGGTGGGTAAGTGGCAGCTAAATATGAATGCATACATATGCAAAGTGATGCACCAGGACATAATAACCTTTGGATGAAGTACATATTGAGGGAGGGTACAGCTGATACAGGCAGACTAGGAGAAAGACATCATGCCAAGTGCACAGTGAGAAGGAATCAGCCAGTTTTAAATTCATGTTATGATGCATCACAAGGGAAAAGAATCTTGGAAAAATGAGGTAATTTAAATACTGTGTAAGACGCTGTTCAGGATGCAGCTGGATTACTGCACGTACCTTTGGAAGCCTTAAAGAGAAAGGGACATTGCAGTACTAGAAAGTGTGTGTAGGATGGTGACAAGAGTGAAAAGTGAAATAAATGGGCTAGATTACATAGGGAGGCTTGGTGAACTGCTACTATTTCACTGGAAATGAAGGATGTAGTACATAATCTTGGAGTGCAAGAGCATGAAACAAGACAGAGAAGGATATGAGTTGAAGTAAAAGGACAGAATGGCGTAGGCGGAAGCACAAGTCACAAACAAATGGTAAAAAAGGATAAAAGTTTGAACTTGGGCTTAAACAAGTTTTGCTTTACAAAACTGGTGGCAGAAATACTGAAAAAATGACCAAAATGGATGACACAGTCTAATTCAATCTATGACATTAAGTGGTAATGGGACAAGTGGAGAGGAAGGATGTTCATTTGGGAGGAGACTCTGTGTGTGATACCTGCATAGACTGGACAGACTAGGAAAAAATGGTATTCTGCTGGCAAAATAAGTATGTATAGATAAACACATTTTTTTTATTTTGTATAATTTGTTGCTACTTTGAATGACATGCTAATGTGTATGGTTTATGTATGTATGTGTCTGTGTTTGTTTGCCTAATGATTCAAAACAGAAATAACTATTTGAATGATTAGCTTTTTCAAGAGGAAAGCTCTGTAATATTCACTTGAAAGCTGGCATTTTTTAATAAGTTTAGTTGTACGGTTTCAATCAGTTCTGTTTTGGCTAGTAAATTTGGTATATTAATCAAACTATGGGTTTACAAATCATGCTTTGCAGAAGTATTCAACAAAGATTATTTATCTCCATGCATAAGCATGCACATAGCGGAGCTGCTTTAATCTATGTGTTTTACTCATGGGAACCGAACATCCAAATGGAAAATGCACATTTTTGATTAATTATTAGCTCTGCAAGAGTAAATCCATGAGCCTCACACTTTCATTTCCAGCTGATTTTACACAAACAATTGTTGGTGGTTTATATAAAGGGTAACTATACAGGAATGTAAGCTTTTGGTAGTAATTACTGCAAAACACATTGATGGCAGGAGATGTTAAAGTGATTTGGACCACCACGATGGGAGTAACACTGTCAACGTGGGGCACTGCAGCCAATGATACCACCATGACGGGAGTAACACTGTCAATGTGGCGCACTGCAGCCAATGATACCACCATGGTAGGAGTAACACTGTCAATCTGGGGCACTGCAGCCAATGATACCACCATGATGGGAGTAACACTGTCAATGTGGGGCACTGCAGCCAATGATACCACCATGATGGGAGTAACACTGTCAATGTGGGGCACTGCAGCCAATGATACCACCATGATGGGAGTAACACTGTCAGTGTGGGGCACTGCAGCCAATGATACCACCATGATGGGAGTAACACTGTCAGTGTGGGGCACTGCAGCCAATGATACCACCATGATGGGAGTAACACTGTCAATGTGGGGCACTGCAGCCAATGATACCACCATGATGGGAGTAACACTATCAATGTGGGGCACTTCAGCCAATGATACCACCATGATGGGAGTAACACTGTTAATGTGGGGCACTGCAGCCAATGATACCACCATGGTGGGAGTAACACTGTTAATGTGGGGCACTGCAGCCAATGATGCCACAATGATGGGAGTAACACTGTCAATGTGGGGCACTGCAGCCAATGATACCACCATGATGGGAGTAACACTGTCAATGTGGGGCACTGCAGCCAATGATACCACCATGATGGGAGTAACAATGTCAATGTGGGGCACTGCAGCCAATGATACCACCATGATGGGAGTAACACTGTTAATGTGGGGCACTGCAGCCAATGATACCACCATGATGGGAGTAACACTGTTAATGTGGGGCACTGCAGCCAATGATGCCACCATGATGGGAGTAACACTGTCAGTGTGGTGCACTGCAGCCAATGATGCCACCATGGTGGGAGTAACACTGTCAATGTAGGGCACTACAGCCAATGATACCACCATGATGGGAGTAACACTGTCAGTGTGGGGCACTGCAGCCAATGATACCACCATGATGGGAGTAACACTGTCAGTGTGGGGCACTGCAGCCAATGATACCACCATGATGGGAGTAACACTGTCAATGTGGGGCACTGCAGCCAATGATACCACCATGATGGGAGTAACACTGTCAATGTGGGGCACTTCAGCCAATGATACCACCATGATGGGAGTAACACTGTTAATGTGGGGCACTGCAGCCAATGATACCACCATGATGGGAGTAACACTGTTAATGTGGGGCACTGCAGCCAATGATATCACCATGATGAGAGTAACAATGTCAATGTGGGGCACTGCAGCCATTGATACCACCATGATGGGAGTAACACTGTTAATGTGGGGCACTGCAGCCAATGATAAGCAAATCAAAAGTAACAACTAGTAAGCAGGATTTGCTGCTAGTACAAATGCAGAAGTGCTTCAGCAACAACTGGAAATTTCTGGACAGCGAGTAACTAGTGATCACTGTTGAGCCTGCCAATGCACTGAATAACTTCCAGCCAACAATGACTCAGTTAGGAAGGAGAGCCCATGACCTGAAGAAAAGGGCACATCATAATAATCTTAGAGTATTAGGACTGCCTAAAAAACAGTAGATGGTATGTAAACCCTGTGTTTGTGAGGAAAGAAATGATTAAACTGTTAGGAGTGAACTTCTTCAAATGGATAACACAAGCTGCTGACAGCAGTTATACTGTCCACATGGCAAACCTTGATGTGGCCAAATCATTTATAGGTTCATAGGTGTTTACTAGGCTAATGAACGCAAGGGCCTTTTTAAGCCTAGCCATGCATTCCAAATCTCTGACAAGTTCTCATACACTTGATAAGTGTAAGCATGGGCCTGGGAGATGAACCATTTACAGGTTACCTGTGTCAGTTATAGACATAGATGACAAACCAGGGATGGATTTCCTGTTTCCCATCCAGTTGTCCTAGTTGCACTTGAATTGGGTTAGGGAGGAACTCTGCTTCATATGAATGGGGAGCCTGTTCCACAGATGCAGTGGTCTCTGGGATACACACCTATCACTCCAGCAGGTCCTATTTATATCATAGATAAGGTTTAAGTCATTAGAATGGGTAATTTTTGTGCTGTTTTTATGGATATGCAGGAAGTCCATCAGAGTGGGGTCTGACAATGCCCTGTATGCCAAGCATACATCTCCCCTCAAAAGCCTGTAAGAGACAGACTACAGGGATAGGGCCTTGAGGCGGTCTGCATAGGACATTTTTCTTACGCCCTGTATTCTTTTAGTGAGGAACCTCTGTGGATGTTCCAGTTGTTGGATATGCTTGGTTAGGTACATAACAAAGGGGGCACTGTACTCAATAAAAAGTCTGTTGAATGCTAAATACAGTGGAAGAATGACTTCCTTGGACTTAGATGCCATACCATTGTTTATAAGTTGCTCAACATAGAGTGATTTCCTCACTACTGTAAACACATGATGGTCAAAGGCTAGATTATTGTCTATGTGTGTCCCTAAGTCCCTGACTACTGGGTCAACTCTATGGGACGTGTTGTCAATATGATAGTTACCAGGGATGGATGACTTCCCAAAGGAAACTATTATGCATTTCTTGGCATTTAGTTTTAGTCCATGGCTCTGACACCAGTTGCTTGTCTGTGTCAGCTCCTCCTGGAGAACATTTGTGTCAGTGTGAGATTCAAAGATAGCTCCTTATTTGCAATTAAATTGCAATTTGACACCATCTCCCATGCTAGCATAGTTAGTAAACTAAAAGTATTACAGATCCCTATGCGGTAAGATGGATAACTACTTGGCTAAAAGACAGAACTCACAGAGTTCGATTGACAGGTGCAACATCAGAGGGTGGCAGGTACAGTATCAGTATGAACACAGTTTGGTTGGCAGCTGTAGTATTTGAGAGTATGAGCATCATTTGGGTGTCAGGTGCAGCATCAGAGAGTAGGAACACAGTTTGGGTGGCATGTGCAGCTTCAGGGAGTATTAGCACAGTTCAGGTGGCAGGCACAATATCAGAGTATGAACACAGTTCAGGTGGCAGGTGCAGCATCAGAGGGTATGCACACAGTTCGGGTGACAGATGCAGCATCAGAGGGTATGAACACAGTTCGGGTGGCAGGTGCAGCATCAGAGAGTAGTTCAGGTGGCATGTACAGTAACAGTATAAACACAGTTCAGTTGGCAGGTGTAGTATCAGAGAGTATGAACTCAGTTTCAGTGGCAGGTGCAGTATCAGTATGAACACAGTCTGGCTGGCAGGTGCAGCATCAGAGAGTATGAGCACAGTTTGAGTGGCAGGAACAAATATGACTCTGTCATTGTACATGTGGGTGTGAATGACCTGAGACATACCTCCCTGGACTACATGAAAACAGACATGGAGGAGCTCTTGAATTATGTAGCCCAGGAGGGTATGACCCTAGCCCTGAGCAGCCTCCTACCATCACCTAGAATGATACCACAGTACAAGCAGAAAATGATTGATTTCAACAATGGCTAAGTTTCTGGTGTCATTCTAAGGGGATCCAGTATCTGTCTGCCTGGGATGACATGATTGACAGACCTTGATGCTTTGCCAGAGATGGCCTGCATCTGTCACTCCTGGGCTTACAGATACTGGTCAAGGCTCTTGCCACCCCTATAGTGCCTTTTTTAGGTGGTATTCCAAAGACCAAATTACCACCATAACAGCTACAAACAAATGCAATCTGAGGGTCATGTTGCTCAACGCTAGAAGCTTAAATTTCAAAATGCACTCGCTTGAGGCACTCCTTAAAATGGAGAACATTGACATTTGTGCTGCAACAGAAACCTGGTTCAAAGCAGCAGAAAGCACACCTGCACAACCAGGCTATAACTCATTCCACACCTTTCAACCCTAGAACTTGGACCGAAGCTCCAAAGGTGGTGGTGTTTCCATATTCATAAAAGATGTACACACCTCCAGACTGGTAGGCCAACATAATGCATCAAAGATACTTCAGGTGCAGCTAACATTGGGTAATACAGCGATTGAGGTTGTAGCCTGCTGTATGTCCCCAACCAGTTCCCAAGAATAGCACTCCATGTTCCTAAGCACCCTGGAGAATATTAGGGTCCAGACTAACACTCTCTTACTAGCCGACTTCAACTACCCCTCCATTAACTGGATAAACTACTCATGTACCAATACACGTCCCAGTGTTTCATGGAGTTCATTAATTCCAATGCCCTGGACCAGCTCATTCTTACCCCCCACTAGAGGTAGCAACATCCTTGATCTGGTCATTACTAACATGGGCAACTGTTGCTCTACACCAATAGTCAGCTCCTCCCTGGTTAGATCCAACCACAAACTAATCACCTTGGAAATCCACATCCTTCCCACCCCCCAGCAAAGGTAACCACCATGAAAAACGTCTCCAAAGCTAACTTTAGGATCCTAAAAACAGAGGTGGCTAACTTCACGGCACCCATGCAAATGGAGAATAGTTGCATTACCACAGAATCATTCACCAATGCACTGTACACAAATACTCGGATCTCGCCATATCCAATAGAACCAAGACACTCTCCCCCCCAAAAAAGGAAGCCAATTTGGTGGTCCCCTGCCATAAACAAACTCTACAACAGAAGGGGGAAAGTGATGCGGAATAAGGTGAAGTGCCAAGACTGGAAAAACTCCCTTATCTGCCTCAACAAAAAGTTGAGATCCATAATCAAATCCTCTAAAGCTAAGTATGAAACCAGAACTGCAGCAGATAGTAAAGACAACCACAAGGCCTTCTATAGTTATGTAAAGAATCTCCACGGCAATACCCAGATTTGTTCTGAGCTACTGCACAATAATACTTCCTCTACCGAGCCACCAGATATTGCCAGTATACTGGCCAACAGATTCAGTGCCAACTTTACACCCCCGCCAAAGGACCAATCACAATGCCAGTAGATTGCTAGGCACCCAGTATTACTGTGGCACAGGTTAAAACAGCACTGCCAAGGCCAAGAATACAGCTTCTATGGGACCTGACAATATCTCTGGTTGTGTTCAACATGAACTACAGAGTGAACTGGTCCCTCACCTGTGTGCCCTGTTCAATCACAGCCTCACCACAGGCTTTGTCCCTGCTGAATGGCGCACTGCTACAGTCATCCCTCTCCACAAAGGAGGAGCAACTACAGACCCTGGGAACTATCGCCCCATTAGCCTGACAAGTCTGATATGCAAAGCTTTGGAATGCATCATCATGGACCTAATAAACAAGGATATAGGGAATCTCCAAACTTTGGATCCCACACAGTTTGGTTTTGTGAAGGGTAGATCATGCCTGCTCAACTTGGTTGACTTCTTTGAGTCAGTCACCAGAGCTGTGGATGAAGGCAAGGTGGTCATACAGCCTACCTTGATCTGGCCAAGGCTTTTGATACCATTCCCCACTCAGGAATCATAGAAAAACTCACTAAGCTTGGCATCAACCCCTATATCACTAGGTGGGCTGCAAACTGGCTCAGAGACAGAACCCACAGTGTGAACATAGCTGACTCCAAGTTAAACTGCCAATTAGTCACGAGTGAAGTCCCACAGGGTTTGTCCTGGGTCCTTCCCTGTTTGGTATCTACTTCTCTGAAGTCCAGGCCAACACAAAGGGACTCTGGCTGACAAAGTTCGCAGACGATTGCAAGTTGGGAGCTATTATTAACTCCCCAAGTGATGTTGACATCCTACAGAATGGCCTGACTGTGACCAATGACTGTTGTCAGAACCATGGCCTTAAGCTCAATGCCAAAATATGTGTCATCATCCCCTTTGGGAAAAACCCACTTCCCATGAATTACCACATTGATGGTAGTCCACTGAACACAGAAGGCATTATAAGAGATCTGGGAACACAGGTTGACAGCAACCTCTCTTTTGATCACCACATTACCACTGTGGTCAGAAAGTCCTTCTATGTGGCACATCTCATTACTAAGGGTTTTGCATCCAGGAAGAAAGAGGTCATTGTCTCCCTCTACTCTTCCCTCATTAGGCCAATCATCGAGTACAATGCCCCATTTGGCATGTACCTCACTAGACACCTGCAACAACTGGAGAGGCTGCAAAAGTACCTCACAAAGAGGATCCTAAGCCTTAAACACCTGTCCTATTTGGACAGACTCAAACAACTCCAACTATTCTCTGTCTCATATTGCCTACTTAGAGGCATCCTCTGCTTGACTTACAAAGCCATGTCTGACCCAGCTCTGTTAGAAAAGCTACATCTAAAGAAATCCCAATCCCTCCGCACCACACACTCCAGAGACCTCAATCTCATTACCACAATTAACAGAACATGCTGGAGAGACAGGTTCATAGCCCAGAGACTGCCCATGCTATGGAACAGACTTCCCATACATGTCAAGCAGAGCACCTCGCTGACCCTCTTCAAGAGAAATCTTGATGAGTGGATGCGTACAGAAAATTCATCCTGGGGATAACTCCAGTGGCTCTACTCGACAGAGGTGCTGGGAACTAAGGTAGGGTGGCACTATGCCAGGGTAATCCTATGGCTAGGCTTGTAAAGGCCCCAGGGCCATTAGCCTAGTACACACCTATGAACCTATGAAAGTAACCCATGGTGTGTGGCAGGGCTCAGTTCTGTGAACTTTTTTATTCAGTATTTACTTTCCTGACTACCAGACCAAGAACTAAGACCTCTAACTAAATAAATTGGCAGATGACTACAAAATGGAAGTCTATGTCAGATCCCTTTCTGATGTTCAAACTCTCCAAAAACAACTTACATTCATAATACCTGGTGTACTACAAAGGGCTAAGTGCAGCATTGTTACATTTGGTAGACAAATCCACCCCTCAGCACACAGCATATATAATACCTGAATTCAAAATGAGAATGTCATTAGAAAGCTTGAAACTTGGGCTAATAAATTCCCTCTGCTTTGATTAGCATACAATGACAGTGGTCAGGAAATCTTTCTACTTACTATAGCCAGTTGCCAAGGGAATTAACTAGTGAAAAATGATATCACACACACTGATCCTGCAGAAATTGCTAACCTACTAGAGGACAGGTTTGGCAAAAATGTATCCCCTTTATCCCCTCCAAACATATTACAAACCATACCTTCAACAGCTACCCCTGCCCTATATAACTAAAGAAAAGGTCAGCAAAGCTCTGTCTAAGGCAAAAACACAGCCTCTATGGGTCCTGATGGCATCCCAAGCTGCATTCTAAACCAACTAAAACAGGAATTAGCAATCCCCTTAGGCACCCTATTTTAACCACAGCCTGAATACAGGATTTGTCCCAGCTGAATGGAAAACCATGACAGTTATTCCTCTCCACAAGGGCAGCTTTGCAATACATCCAGGGAATTATAGACTAATAAGCATGACTAGCCTTATCTGTAAGGTCAACGAATGTATCATCATGGACCTCATAAATAAAGATATAGGCGACCTCCAAACCATTGATACAACCAAATTCAGCTTTGTAAATGGTTGACATGCCTGTTAAACCTAGTGGACTTCTTTGAAAATTTGGCCAGGGCCATAGATGAGGGTAAATCTCAGCACAGAGCACATCTGGACTTGGCAAAGGCCTTTGACACAATCCACCATTCAGGCATCATTGACAAACTCACACACCTAAATGTCAACCCCCTTTGTTGTTAGGTGGGTTGCATATTGGCTCACTAACCATATACATGCTATCAAAGTGGGTGACTCCAGCTCAGCCAACAGACCTGTTACCAGTGGGCCTCCACAAGGTTCAGTACTGGACCCCCTTTTGTTTGGTATTTACTTCAAAACAAAGGGAATGTGGCTGATGACTGCAAACTTGGTGTGATCATTGACTCCCCAAATGATGTCAGTGTATTCCACGAGGTGCCAAAGCCATGGACTCAAACTAAATGCAAAAAATGCATCATCATCATCATCCCCTTTAGTAAAAGCAATGTCCCTACTATCTATCGAATAAACAGCAATACCTTAAATACGAATGATGCAGTGAGGGATTTGGGTACACAAGCAGACTGTGACCTAAACCTTGATCACCATGTGTCCACTGTGGTAGGAAAGACATTCTACGTCACACATTTGATCAGCAAAGGCATAGCCTTAAGAGAAAAATAGGTTATAACCCCCCAATAGTCATCCCCTATCAGGCCAATAATTGAATATAATGCCCCCTTTGGTAGGTAATGTACCATGCACCTGTAGCAACTGGAGAGACCCCAGAGATTTTTAACTAAGATCGAGGATCTTCAGCACCTGCCTTACATGGACAGACTGAAGTCTTTGTCGCTGTACTCAGTAGCATATAGGCTGCTTAGGGGAGACTTGTGCCTGGCTTACAGAGCAATCTCTGACCCCAACTTGATGAAGTTGCTGCACATCCGTAAGTCAAATCTGATTAGAATTACCCGCTCCAGTTACGTAAATCTGGCCTGCAATTTAAATAGGACAAACTAGGGAGACAGATTCATCTCACAGAGGCGCCACTTCTCTGGAATAGGCAAACAATTTATGTTAAGCAGAGCACCTCTATGACTCTGTTCAAAAGGAGCTGGATGAATGCAAGGGAAACCGCAAATTCTTGCTGGGAATAGCTCCCCACATTCCTCTTGGACATGGGCAGTCATTACTAATAATAATCTTAGGCATTGACTAGACTTTTTCCTCTTGAAATACAATGGGTGTAATAGGCTAGGCTTAAAACGACCCTCTGGTCAACCTCCTCTGAACCTATGAATCTTTGAATATCCAGACCTTAAGTGGTCATTGTCTCATTATATTCAGCATTAAGCTAATTATTGAATACAATGCCCCCTTTGGGGTGTACCTGACTGGACATATTAAACAATTAGAAAGACTCCAAAGGTCCCAAATTAAGATGATTATGGGCTTAAAAGCCTTAAGTTACACGAAAAGAATGGAAGCACTGTCCCTTTATTTAATATTGACTCCACAGGGGAGCTCTACACCTTGCCTTCTGTGCAGTTAGAGATCCAGTGAACCTAAATCACTTGTGGCTTCATAAGTCAAACATTCCTACAAATACCAGGGCCAGGGTTTTAAATTTTCAGCTCCAGATTAAAAGGACATGGTGGAGAGACAGGTTCATTAATCAGTACATCTCCCAACTGTGGAATATATTCCCCCTGGAAGATCAAGCAATGTGTGGTTATTGTCCTTCCAATGCAACCTGGACAATTGGATGGGTATTCATAGATTCAGCCTAGGCTTGACTGACTTAGCCCTCCTTGAGAGATGGTACAGTCTAAAGCAGAGTATCAGCAAGGAGTAATGGTCACATGACTCAGTTATCGTCAATATTCCTCTTACTCCTATGAGCCCTAGTAGACTCTGTCCCATGACAGAACAAGCACACTGAATAGTAACTAGACATCATAACAGCAAATATCTTTGTCTTCTGATGTTTAAATATATGGAATTTAATGACAGGGAGCAGAGTTTAAGGAAAGCCAGAGAAACATGAGGCAGTTTAAAATTAATGGCTCCTCTCATAAAAATCTATCTATATGAATGCCAGTAATCACAACACTGAATTTCTTTCATTAATCATAATTTCTGTGCAAGCCATTATTTGATGAAAAGGCTATGAAGATAGAAAAAAACAACTTTAAAATGTATTTCAGAGCATACAGACAATTATGGCTTCTTGGAAAAAGCTGAAGAGTAAGGCAATGTGTGAGAAAGGAAAAAGGTAATGTGAATGGTACATGGAGCCCAAGATGGGCGGAAAACACAGGGGAGGACTGGAGGGTGTTTGTGGGTGGGTGGGGTGCTGAAACAGTAGGCCTTGGGCACCATTTCACCTAAGTCCAGACCTGTGCATAGAATTGTAATATATCACTGTTGCAACTAAATGCCAGTAACTGTGACTGTCCCTCTGTGAGATGGGCAAACATAGTGTGGTACCTAGGGCTGTTGTAAAGTAAGAGCACTGTAGCTGCAGGTTAGTCTGTGTGTACTACTCCTAAAAGTTTGTAGCATGAACTAAAAGGGTTGCTTAGGAGGGTGGCAGTGAAGGGTGATACTTAGACGGGAAATGCCTAGGGGGTCCAAACTTGAAATTAGCTTGGGGCCCCCAAATGCTAACACCGGCCCTGTTCATGTTGCAAGGAAGCAGGAACAACAACTTTAGGACCTTTGAAAATAATGTCATCTTCCATCAAAAGCTCATCTCTGTAAAGAAAATAAGGTTGTACTTCAGTTGGTATACTAGATTGCTTTGACGGCCATCCTACTTGGATGTAGTGGTTGAGCTTTTGCAAAACAAAATCAGTCTTTGTATGATCTCTCAGCTCATCAAGTCTTGTGGTCGAAAAATTACGCATTTCCATGACATCAAAGTCAAAATTTTCTGCATCAAGCTGTTCTGTTGAATTTCTGGGCACACTAGATAAGGTATCAGCCAGATAAAGAACTTTGCGTTTTGTATAGACCATTTTGAAGTTGCACTTTTGTAATTTAAGCATCATTCTTTGCAATCTTGCTGGAGCAGAATGCATAAGCTTCTTTAAGATAGCAACTAGAGGTTGATGATCAGTTTCAATTTGGATATCTCGACCATAAATATAATCATGAAACATGGAACATGCAGACACAATTGCCAATAGTTCCTTCTCGATCTGAGCGTATTGCATTTCAGTTTGGGTAAGAGTTCTAGATGCATATGCTACTGGCAGAAGAACTGCACCTAGACCAAACTTTGACGTCACAGGAAATCTTAGTGTAGGTGGATTGGCAATTTTCTGCTTAAGATCATCAAATGCACTCTGATGCTATTTTAGCCATGACCATACAACATTCTTGTGTGTTAGCTGTCTCAAAGGTTAATTCACTGAAAGCTGGTATGAACTTGCCCAAATAGTTAACGCTGTAGAGCCTGAACATTATCTGGAGCTGGCATCTCAAGAATAGCTGCTTGCTTACATGGGTCTAGTCATAACCCAGTACTTAAACAAATTACCTACATATGTGACTTTTGGTAGTCTGAAATGGCACTTTGGAGGATTGCGCTTTAAATGCACTTCATGTGCTCTGTCCAAAACTTTCTTGAGGTTTCTGTCATGCTGTACTTCACCATTGCCTCCGACCAACAAATCATCTACTATTATGCACAGAGATAACCTGAAATGATCTGTTCCATTGCACATTGGAAGACTTCACTTGCAGAATTTATTCCAAATGGCATCTTGAGAAATCTATACCTTCCAAATGGGGTACTGAATGTAGTCAGTAGTGAATATTTGGGATCAAGCATTACTTGCCAAAATGAACTCTTTGCATCCAAGATGGAAAATATAGTGGCATTCAGTATTAGAGCTGCGACTTCTTTGACTGTTCGCATGGGATGATGAGGTCTTTTCAATGCCTTATTCAAGTCTCTTGGGTCGATGCATATTTTGATTTCATCTGAGCCTGTTTTGTGAGTTGCTACCATAGACGATACCCAGCTGGTTCTGTAAGTGGACAAATTACACTTTGTTGCACCATTTTATTCAATTGGGCTTTAACTTTGTTCTGCATTGCTACTGGAATTCTTCTTGATGGTCTGACCACTGGACTGACCTCTGGGTCTAATTTCATAGAATACACAACTGGAATCTTGCCTAGCTTGGCATCGAAAACCTCAGCATATGCTGAGAAAATAGATTCACTCAAATTGGAACTGGGACATGTGCTGATATGATGAACTTCTTTAGTAAAAGAAAGCAAGTCCATTCTCAAACTATCCCTGAGACCTAATAATGGCTGCACAGGTCGTCAAACTATGTACAACAACTTGTAACTGTTCCCGGCCAAATAACATGAAAGCAACACTGAGCCTTCAGTTTGAATTTGTTCACCTCTATATGCAACAAGTCTTGCACAACTAGCCCCATTAAGTTGTTCGCCAGCTCTTACTTTACCAAATGTTTCCGTTGACATCACATTACACTTTGAACCAGTATCTACTTTGAGCTCAGTGGGTTTACCATGGGTTTGGACAGTACAAAACACTTCAACCTTGGCTAATAAATCAACTGCATTGACCTTCTCACCAATTACTAGTACACCATCTACGCAGAAAGATGACTGTAACCCTACTTGATCAATTTGCTTTTTTGAGTGATTTTTCCTTGTAACTGAGTGAGGTTTACTTGATTTGCAAAACCTTTGAAAATGATCCCATTTTCTATGCTTGTGAAGTTGCTGACCAAATGCTAAACACTTTTCTCTTCTAGACTCATGGTGGGCACCACAACTGCAACAGTTAACAATAAAGCTTGACTTGGGTTTTGCTGATTCACCCTGGTGCTGCACTGAGCAGCACTTGTTTTGCACTGAGCATGCTACTGAACTGGTCTTGGAACTTGCTAGAAAACTCTGGGTTTTTCTTTGGGGAGCCTGCAGTGGCAGCAGGTGTTATATGTCTAGGCCTGTATCTGCTTTCCACATGCTGCATACTGTCTATGCTTGCTCTGGAGCTTGCTGAAACCATGCTCTTATCAGTTGCAAGCATACTTGTGTGCCTTTCTGTAACCTCATGGATCTGACAAATCTCAATACATTTGCTCAACGTTAAGTCTCTGTCCCAAAGCAAAGTCTTTCTTACAGCAGCATCATTGGTACCACATAAAAGCCTGCCCTTTATTAACTCATCTTTTAGATCACCAAACATGCAAGTTTTAGCCTTGTTTCTCAAGTCAGTAATGTAAGCTGCAAATGTTTCTCCTGACCTTTGGTCTCTTGTGTAAAGCAAATGCCTGTCTAATGTAATATTGGTCTGGGGTTACACATTTCTCTGAGTTTATGCTTCAAACAGTCAGGATCTTCCCTTGATTCAGCCTGAATAGCAATATGATGATTTTTCACCTTCACCTTCATACACTGCTGGTGCATACACAAATGAACGCTGTCTATCAATGGCCTCTTACCAAGCTAGGTTTAACAAATGAATGCCCTGGTGCATTGCATCTTTATCTGAGTAAGCTGCTTGTTTAAAAATATCGTACTCTTGCTCAAATATTCTCCACATGTCTGCAGTATTCTTGTCAAATACAAATGGTGAGGATTTTTGAAATCCGTGTGCCATTCCAGCAACTTATAGTAAAACTATATTACTTAAAACTCACTCAATTTAATAAGTCCACAACGAACAAGAAAATATAACAAACAATCAAATGTATGAAGCGCTTTTCATCTGGTATTCTAACCAGACTTCATCAGATACAATTAACTCTGTTAAAAATCTTCTTTATAAGTCCTTTAAAACAAGTCACATGGCTTCCAAACCATTAAGTAAGTAAATTGCTTACATTTGATAACCCATTTTTACCCTAACCTCAATTGTTAGCGTTTAAGTCCCATACCTTATGTGTGCAAATATGTTTTAAACACATTTTAACAAACATGTATAAACGCAACAATCACATTTAGACTTACTTGGATTAAAAAAAAAAAAAAAAAAATATATATATATATATATATATATATATATATATATATATATATATATATATATATGTTTCCACTTCATATCATCGAATTATCATTTCATCAAATTGCAAATCATCGAGACCAAATTGTCGAAAACTCAAATTGTCGAAAACTCATAACATCGAATCTCAAATCATTGAAAACTATAAAGCAGCTAGAAATAACATCCCACAGAGTTTTTACTATGTTTATGCAGGGGGACAAGCCCCCCTGCACTCCCCCGTGCATTAAATATACCAACTCCAAGGTCGCACTACAGCGGGGGGAAAAAGGTAATTTCCTACCCCACTGTAATGCAAACTTGGAGTTGGTATATTTAAATTATGGCGGACATGTGGGGGTGCAGGGGGGCTTGCCCCCCTGCATAAATGTAGTAAACAGTGTTTAGGATGTTATTTCTAGCTGCTTTATAGTTTTCAATGATTTGAGATTCGATGTTATGAGTTTTCGACAATTTGGTCTCGATGATTTGCAATTCGATGAAATGATAATTCGATAATATGAAGTGGAACCATATATATATATATATATATATATATATATATATATATATATATATATACCATACCATAGCACGAAAAGTGCACGGAACATCAATGTGGTGCTCGGAATCCAAATCCAATATAAACGCCAAAAAAATAAGTGTTCCAGCACTCGAAATAATTCCAAATAGCCAAAGTTATAAGAAGTTTATTAGGCAACCTCCCAACACAAACACAGACCGGTGGCCGGTTTCACTCAAAGCGTCCTCAGTGTGCAACGTCATTGGGCAATAGCCCGGATTTAAACATATTGACAATCAAACTTGCTAAAAAACATTTTAAAGACACATGCGCTTGTTTTAACCATAATTTACCATCAACCCTATATGACATTGATTAAACTGTGTATATATTACCATAAAGCCCTCAGAAAACTAGTGAAATATATAAACATATGAAAAAAATATATAAATATGAAATATATACTTGAATAAATTCCAACACCCAAACCTATGTTAGATCTAATATAGTAAGGGAAATAAATTTAATCTATTAATACCTAGCTGAATTATGAATATCTATATCATACCTGCCAATTGATATTATAAACATATTTGGTATTAAGTATATTTACCTATCACAATTCTGCTTAGTTTTATTTCTACCTTTAACTATAATATAATGTAAAATAACACCATATTATAACTATATGAACTTCCCTTATCTACATAAAAACAAGAGTAAGGGTATATTTATAAATTGTTTAATCTTCACCAATGGTCATTGAGACCAGGTTTAAGTAATGCCCCCAAATTCACTATCCACCTGCGTTCCTTTTGTGTTAATATCCTATGTTTATGAGTTTCATTGGTATCTTGCATCACTACCATATCCAAACCTATGAATACAAAATGTGCTGTAGTATGAAACATTTTGTGTTTGTACAGGGCACTACGAGATCTCTGGCATTTAATGTCACTAATGTGAAGAGCAATTCTTTGTTTAAACACGCAGAAAGTCTGTCCTACATAGAACGCTCCACATTGACAAACAGCCATATAAACTACCCATGTACTACTGCAAGTAATTAGATATTTAATATCAAAAACCTTCTTGGTGTTAACAGATGTAAAGGACTTGGTTTTAGCCATAAGTTTGCAGTATTTACATGTTCCACAAAAAGTGCTCCCCACTATGTTGGTATGTATAATGGACTTCTGTACCCTACCCTTCTTAAAGGAAGAGAAATGTTGTCCAATGCTTTTGCCCTTCCTATATCCAAAATGACATTCCTGATCAACAAAATTAGTAAAAAAATGTATCAGAATGCAGAACATGCCAATGTTTGGCCAATGTATTCTTAATATGGAAGGTATTACTACCATAAGTAGTAATAAACCTAACATATTGTGTACCAACTTCCCTTTCAGTATCAACCAATAGTGCTGATCTGTCCATTTGGCTAGCCGCCCTATGTGCTTTTATAATACCACTTCTGTTATAACCTCTCTTAACAAACTTATTTTCCAATTCTAAGGCTTGTGTCTCATAAGTATTGGTTTGTGAACAAATTCTACGAACTCTCTGAAATTGGGATCCTGGTATGTTTTGGATTGTGTGTGTGTGTGTGTGTGTGTGTGTGTGTGGGGGGGGGGGGTGACAACTACCAGCATGCAAAAATGCATTTTTAGAAAAAGGTTTTCTGTGTAAATCAGTAATCAAAAATCCTTCTCTAGATTTTCTAACTTTAACATCCAAATATTCCACTTCATATTGATTGATATCACCTATAAACTTAATACCATATGGATTTTGATTAAGATATGCCACAAATTTCTGCCAGTCTAAACTATCACCCCTCCCCCCCACACACAACCCAACAATCATCCAGGTATCTCCTCCACATTACCAACTGTTCTTTAACAATAACAGGAACTGTATATATATATATATATATATATATATATTGGGCTTCTAAAAACCCCATGAACAGATCAGCATATGTGGGGGCAAAAGTAGCCCCCATTGCTGTCCTTTTGATTTGTAAATACCACTGATTTTGAAACTGAAAGGCGTTATGTTCCAATACCATTCTTAATAGTTGAATCAAGAATTGTCTTTCGGGTATACTATACATTCCTGATTGTTCCATCCAAAATTCCACACCTGTTATCCCTCCTGAATGTGGAATATTGGTGTACAATGATTGTACATCGAGGGTCCCTAAACTATCATTATCTGAAACTTGCACATCTTCCACCAGTGACAAAAATTGTTTGGTATCACGAATCCTGGCTGTTATCGAAACTAACAGTCTTTTTCATTTGTATTCAAGATATTCAGAAAGTGGTTCAGTCAATGAACCTCGTCCTGCCGCTATAGGATGACCTGGGGGTTTATCAAGTCTCTTATGAATTTTGGGGACCATATAAAAATATTGTGGAACAGGATGGTCAACCTGCAGCTGTCCTTTTAAGTAGGGAGTAATAACACCTTGTTCGATAGCATCCTGTAAAAACCTGTCTATCATAGATTTATATTCAGAGGTAGGATCACTACTCAAAACAGAATAAAACTGTATATCTGACAATTGTCTAAGTGCTTCACTAATGTATTGAGCTTTGTCCCAAATCACAACAGCCCCTCCCTTATCAGCATCCACTATCACTATATTTTGGTTATTCATTAACCCTTTCAAAGCTTCTTTTTCTGTAGTTGTCAAATTCTGAAACCCTGAACAAAAAACACTCGATTGATTAAGATGCAAATCTTTTAATACTAACTGTTCAAATGTTTTAATGGTGCTATGATAAGGAGGATTGAACATAGATTTTTTAAAATGAAAACCTCGTGGTTCAACTGTGCTTGAAACCTGCTCCTTTTGTGCATAAAAGTACTTCAAACTTAGTTTTCTGCAAAAACTCTTAACATCATTAATAGCATCATATTGAGACACAAAAAAAGAAGGAACAAAGCCCAAGCCTTTATTTAGCACACTGAGTTCACTAGATGAAAAAGTGAACTTAGTTAAATTTATAACTAAATTATTAATATCATTATCCTGTTGAGTAGCAATACTTGTTTCAGAGTCTATTGTTGTAACAAATTGTCCTGAAACATCCTCATTATGGACTCTTCTGCGATGTTTCCGACCTGCCCTTCTAAAGGGGTCTTATATCTTTTGGAAGCTGGTGAAGGAATATCCTGCACCTCACTGTTTTCTGGTTCTGTGTCTGTATTAGAGACACTAGAAGAATATTCCGATGCACTGGATGGTATATCTTGTCTTCTTAAAATGGACTTAACCCTTTTCCTTTTGGGCCTGGGGATTTGCTTGTCTTCTGAAAACCTTACCCCTCATTTTTGCTTTTTCCATGTATAAACTGTTGCCATTTTAAAATCATTAACATCCCGTTGGTATTTATTCATTTTTCGTTTACACAGTTCTTTGTCATATTTATCAGTGTCTGAGACAAACTGAGTATACAAAGTCTGATAATTAGACGCTGTTGCATGACCACTGGTACGTTCAAAACACTGTTCCAGCTTAGCTACTAGGTCGGGTAATTGTTTCTCATAATGTTCCACTAATAACTGTAAGAACATATTGGAGGCTGTTGTTTGTATTGCCCTCCATTTATTCATGAACTCTCCATCATCAATACCCAATCCTGGCTCCACATACACTCTAAGCCCTCGCAGAGTTATTTTTGTCACTAAATAAGCTTTTAATAATTTACAGTGCCAAACACATGAACGTACCCGTTTAGATGCCTCTGTTAACTGTTTAAACATTTCCGTTAAATCAGTTTGGCCTGCAGCAGTTTTATTTTGTAAATTGTCCCGTTCAGCATGAGCGACTGTAAAAAATGCACTGTCGTCCTTATCTGCCACTATATTTTGCAAATATATGCGAAAATCCGTACCTGTTGCCATATTTAAGCAGGTTATTGTATTTCGCCACTTCTGGCCCAACTTTGGTTATCTTAACAGTCTCCGTGAAACAAAATCACCGCCAATAAATCCTCAGGCCCTCATGATCGAACTGAGCTTCCAGGGAGATGTACCAGCACTCAATAACAACCATACCATAACACGAAAAGTGCACGGAACATCAATGTGGTGCTCGGAATCCAAATCCAATATAAACGCCAAAAAAATAAGTGTTTCGCAACCTCGTGATGGCCCATTGGGAACACCAATTTTTTTATAAACAACACATTCATTGATAACACAACTTTGTTCTATACTAGGTTCCTGGATGATATTTTTATTATTATAAAGGGAGACCATAAGTTGGCAATAGATATTGTGAACTATTTCAATAATACAACCAACTTTTTGAAATTCAGTAGTGATTACCAGGAAGATAGTATAGCCTATTTAGATGTTGAATTACATAAAGACACACTTAAATAAAGGTACATAGCAAAGTTATTCAGGAAAAATACTTATTCAAATTCATTCCTGTACTTTACAAGCTCGCACCCACTTCACCAAAAGAAGTCGGTGGTTAAAGGACAAGTGGTGCGAGCAGCTAGGATGATTACTAGGGAGGAAGATTTTGAAGAAGAATGTTTGAACCTTAGGCACATGTTCTCACATAGGGGCTACCCAGAAGATTTTTTACTTAACATTATTTCAGAGGTTCAAACAAAACAGGAGAATGGAACATACAAACCTATATTGTATAAAGGAAATACTACCACTGATATGGATGTCAGTATAACTGTATCCCAGAATGTTCCTGAAACACATGATGAAGTCAACACTAAGGAACGGGAGACCAACTTCCCTTTGAGTTTTGATTTGACATTTAATTTAAGTGCTAAAGAGATACAAAAAATATTAAGGAAGAATTAGAACATACTGTCTACTGATAGGGATATCATACAGAAAGTAGGGGAATATCCAGTTACTACTTTTAGGAGGGGTAAAAATATGAAAAACTTAATAGAGAAGCAGATAATGCGCCCACACAGGAATGCAGGGATGTATCGCTGCGAAATGTGTAACCAATGTAAATACGTTGGAATAGGAGAGAGATTCACAATTAGGGCCAGGAACTATTCAGTTAAGAGTACATATAACTGTAACTCGAAATCTATTGTATATCTGGCCCAGTGTCAGTTATGTCCAGCTTTTTACATTGGAAAAACAGACCGCAGGTTACGAGATAGAATATATGAGCATGTATATGCTATAAACAGACAAAAACAAGATAATGCCCTGGCTAGGCACTGTGTGGAATACCCCAACCACATATTTAAATTTAGAGTTATTGATCACACTTTGACACATGAAGATGGAAGATACGGTCCTACAAGTTTGTTTTTAGAAAAATTTGAACTATTATGGCAGTTTAGACTAGACTCTGTCACCCGCCAGGTCTAAATGAGATCTATTTGATCACTTGTATATTAAAACTTAAAAGCCTGATGAGATAAATGTCAGGTAGGGTAGTATATTTATATAGATTTTTTTTTTTTATCCAAGTAAGTCTAAATGTGATTGCTGTGTTTATACATGTTTGTTAAAATGTGTTTAAAACATATTTGCACACATAGGGTATGGGACTTAAATGATAACAACTGAGGTTAGGGTAAAAATGGGTTAACAAATGTAAGCAATTTACTTACTTAATGGTTTGGAAGCCATGTGACTTGTTTTAAAGGACTTATAAGGAAGATTTTTAACAGAGTTAATTGTATCTGATGAAGTTTGGGTAGAATACCAGATGAAAAGCACTTCATACATTTGATTGTTTTTTATATTTTCTTGTTCATTGTGGACTTATTAAATCGAGTGAGTTTTAAGTAAAAGTTCAAAGAAAACTGCAGACTTGTCTCACACTTTGTGTAACTTTGGTAAAATAAAAAGAAAACCACAAGTGATGATGGAGCACTATATCACACAAAATGAACTTTAATCCACAGGTTTAGCGCTTTCAGCTCAAGAATTAGGCCTTCATCTGTAAAAACTGTTTAAAATGTTTATTAGATGCATGCAGGGCACCAGGTCTTAACAATGGTGTCAACTATAAAGCTGTGTTGAAAAGAAAAGCTTATTACAACAAATGTAAATAGTTTATATGTTTGTTAGAAATATATGCTTTATTTAAAATGTATTTTTATTTAAACACATTTTAAACAATTCTTACATTAAGTTTAAGTAAAATGAGATTTGATTGGTGTGATGTGTATTGATGATGGTATAAAAATGAGACAGTTTTTTAACACTTTGTTCTGATGAAGGCCTAACTCTTGGGCTGAAAGCGCTAAACCAGTGGATTAAAGTTAATTTTGTGTGATATAGTGCTCCATCATCACTTGTGGTTTTCTTTTTATTTGAGTTTTAAGTAATATAGTGTGCTGCCTGACCCATACTTTCTGTGGTTTCAAGTTTGTGAAGTTCTCTTTGTAAGTACTTGTAACTATGCCCAATAGCACAATAAGTCTTTTGAGTGCTTGAACTCTGCAAAATACTTAAAAAAAACTTTCTCAGGCACTGTAATAGTCTTAAAATGACTGTACTGTAAAGTCATTTATCATCATTTTAAGAAACATTTCAAAGTAACTGCACATAATGAGTAAACTGGGCAGCAGAAGAAGCTCAGAGTACGAAACACTTTGACGTAACTGCACTTTGAGAATAAGCAGTACCCAGCAAACTGAAACACTTACAAAATAGCTGTACTTTTTTTTAAGTAATTCTTTACAGTGCAAGAAACACTCTGTAATGGTGGGCCCTTTCCAAGCAGACACACCCAGCACAAGAAACTCTTTTGAAATGGCTGTATATTGACTGCACCTCACAAAATAGTTGCACTTTGCACAGAATAAACTCTTTGGAATAAATGCACAATAATAAACACAGACTGTAAGCACTTTTACACACTTTGTGATGCTTTGAATAACTCTAGTTATGCTATGCAGAGCTTTAGTTAATGTGAAATAACTGTTTATGCCAATACACTCTAATTTGCCAAAAAACATGCAGTCACCTTGCTTTATTTATGCTTAACATGCCCTTTTTGCTCTTTATGATGTTCATTTTGCCCATGTAATCTCTTTTCTTGTATTTGTTTTGCTCTAAACATGCTTGTTTAGCAATTCTGAGGTAACTCTGAACCTCTTATGTACTTTTCTGGTAATCATTTTATCAAACATCTTAACTTTGAACATTTCCCTTAGTTAACAAACTTTTTATGCCTTTTGTTTGCTTAATAAACATTTATGTGCTATTTGTTTGCTTAGTAATGCATTTTGTACCCTTGTAATGTTCTGTTTTACCTCTTTTAACAAAATAAGTATTCATGCAAGTTTTCAATACCTTTAACTTATTTCTGGCCTTTTTTTTTTTTGCTCTTATTTCTCTTACTCTGCTTTTATTGTTGCTTCTACACCTTGTGTTTCTGAAAAGCAGTCTCTGGTATCCCGGTTCTGACACCATGTCATTCATCTCACTTGTCTTGTCAGGATGGAGTAGACACACCAGTGTAGCTTATGTTCAAACAGCTTTATTATATACAAACAAATCAGGAAACGAGGTTAATAACTTTAACTAAAATAGACTTAGAAACAGACTGACTATTTCTCATTCATGTTCACTCTCTGGCTTAACTCTCAAAATGGCACTGGAGTTAGCATGCAGCATGCATGCATGCATGTAGTAATCACATCAAGGCAGGGTCCAAGATCATCTTGTATGCCAGACAAAGGTCACCTCTGAGGAGTCTGTATGAAACTGAGTAGAGGGATAGGGCTTTTAGCCTATCTTTGTAGGGTAGATTTTTGAGGCCCTGAATTCTCCTGTTGAGGAACCTCTGTGGTCTCCCCAGCTGCTGCATGTGCTTTGCTAGGTACATGCTGAATGAGGCGTTATACTTAATAACTGGCCTTACAAGGGAAGAATACAGGGATGTTATGACCTCCTTGTCCCTGGACGAGATACATACTTAATAACTGGCCTTACAAGGGAAGAATACAGGGATGTTATGACCTCCTTGTCCCTGGACGAGATACCCTTACTTATGAAGTGGGCCATATAGAAAGCTTTCCGTACAATGGGAGCAACATGGTGGTCAAAAGTCAGGTTGCTATCAATCTGGCTGCCCAGATCCCTCATGACTGATTGCGTGCTTAGGACATTGTTATTAATGTGATAATTTGTGGGGACATCACTCTCCCCGCGGGGAATGATGATGCATTTTTTGATATTTAGCTTGAGGCCATGTTTCTGTCACCAGTCATTTGTTTGGGTGCGACCCTCTTGGCAGATGTCCACAGCACTGGGGGAATTGATGATGGTTCCCAGCTTGCAGTCATCTGCAAACCTGGTCAGCCATAGCCCACTGGTTTTGGCCTGCACCTCAGAAAAGTATATCCGAAATAACAGAGGCCCCAAGACTGAACCCTGGGGTACTCCGCTTGATACATGTCTACTACATGAGATGGCTTCCCCTATTTTAACTTGGTGGGTTCTATCAGTGAGCCAGTTAGCTACCCATCTTGTAACATATGGATTGATGCCTAGTTGAGAGAGTTTATCTATTATGCCTGAGTGGGGAATAGTGTTGAAGGCTTTGGCCAGGTCAAGGTAGGTGGTATGCACCATCCTCCCCTTGACAAAGCCAAACTGTGTGGGATCATGTTTTTGGAGGTTGCCAATGTCCTTGTTAATGAGGCCCATGATAATCCATTCTGTTGCCTTGCAGATCAGGCTAGCTAGGCTGATGGGTGTATAATTTCCCAGATCTGTGGATGCTCCACCTTTCTGTAAAGGGATGACAGTGTCTGTCCTCCACTCAGCTGGTGTGAAGCCGGTACTCAGGCTTTGGTTGAATAGGGCACCTAATGGTTCTGCAAGTTCCTGCCTGAGTTCATGTAGGATGCAGCCTGGGATGTTATTGGGTCCCATGGCGGCTGTATTTTTTGCCTTTGACAGAGCAGGGATGACCTGATCCCTAGATATAAGGGGAAGGTACTGGGAATGTCCTGATTCACTGATGAGGGGGTCAGAGGGGGGAAATTTTCACTGAATCTGTCAGCCAGCAAGTTTGCTATATCTACAACATTTGTATATGTGGTGTCCTTGACCACCAATTCTGAACAAATCTGGGCGCTAACTTTGAGGTTGCAGATATATGTGAAGAAGGACTTATGATTGTCTCTAGTAGATGTGGCCAATTTTGACTCGAAGTTGGCTTTAGAGGATTTCACTAGTGCTCTTATTTGCTTGTTTAGGCTAAGGAGAGATTGCTTCTAATTGGGCACCTGCTCCTTCTTGGTCCTGGGCAGCATTTTTTTTTTGTTTTGTTATAGAGTTTATTTATTGCAAATGTCCACCAGACAGGTTTACTCTTCCTTGCAGAGGATGATTTAGTCCTGTCAGGTATTCCAGATTCCATACATCTATATAAATGTTCATATAGTAATTTGGTATAGTTTTCGACACTGGTACCAGTTCCTAGAGAGGGGGAGGGGGCTGTGAAGCTGTTTATACCATCCCTCAGGAGGCTGCAATAAGCTTTGGAGAAGTTGTTTTTGTTTGACCCTAGCTAGAAGGAGATTGGTGGAGATTGTGACTTTGAAAATGACTGCTTTATGGTCGGATCTTACCAGGTAGGATGGTACTGCAGGGATGCTGCAGTGGTTACTCATGTTGGTTAATGCCAAGTCCAAGATATTATCACCTCTTGTGGGGGTACTGACTAGCTGTTCCAAAGCATTTGCATTGACAAAATCGAGGAATCTCTGGGCATTTGTATTCTGGCATGAGTAGTTCTTCCATTTTATGTTTGGATCACATTATCTTAAGCTGATAAGGCATAATGTGTTGATAACAAATGATTCATTCCTTATCAGTGTGAAATCATAATGAGAGAATGTAAATCAACATTTAATGTAAGTATGCTTCTTAATGTATGTGATTTAGAATGGGTTCATTAAAAGCATTTCTCTCCCCACGGTTTCTAGGGAAGAAACTATAAGGCTGGATAGGCCATTAAACAAGGCAGAGATGTTGAAAGTAGTTAATACTTTAAGGAGTGGAAAAGTCCATGGATTCATATTTTTCAACTGTCTCTGATTTCAACTCAAAATGTTGCTCTGTACCTCATAATCCCTCCTACACTTAGGGATTTGGGGAGAAAATGTGATGATTAAACTAAATTAATGATGGCAACAATTATAGTTATAGAGGTCTTTTACTTCAGAATATATATGTTAATTCACATTCTTTTATTTTGTCAACTTCTTAGATTAACACTACTAATATTTTAAGAAGTGTCATTGATTGTCCCGGATTATTTCTGGATTTTTCCCCTGATTCTGGAGGTAAGAAGCTGAGAACTTGATAGGTTACATCAGATTTTTTAAAGCTTTAAGGGTGAACTGCATAGCCATTGCTTCAGTTCCTCATCAAGACAGAGATGAGAGAACACTTCCATCAGATAACCCTGGCAAAAGTGGTGATGCTCTCTAAACCTGGGAAAGATAGGACAATTCTGTCAGACTACAGATCCATGTTATTGCTACAAATGGAAATACATGTTTTTGTGCAGTGTTAACAAACAGATTTAATAGTATCTTGCAAAAGATAATACCAACAAATCATTGGGGTCTTAGTCACAATAACTACTTTCCTGCTTTTATAGTGCTTGTGATAGCCGTACAATTCAGTATCCTCAATCCTATGCATAAATTCCTGCAAGTCAGTACTTTGTATTGAAAAGTGCATTCCTTCTTACTGAGTATTCTGTATTTTAAGCACACACACCTGTGTGCCGTGAAATATGCACCCCCTCAACTTCCTCCCAGCATACTGATAAACATTCCTTCATCATCTACCATAGACTAATATAAGCACACACCTGTGTGCTGTGAAATGTACACCCCTCAAATTCCTTGCAGCATGTGGTTAAACATTCCTTTATTCATGCACTAATATAAGAGCATCAGAAGTAAGGGATAACTACTTGGTAGCTGCAATTGTGATATAAATTAAAATAGGAAAGAAAGAAAGAACATTTTAAGGTAAAGCCTAAAACATAAAAAGTGTGTTTGTGACATTGCAAAATACAGTTGCATAAATAACAACTCCCTTGCCAATTTTAGCTACAAAGGCTCAGAAACAACTGTAATCAAATTTGAGAGGCAGTGTTTTGCACTTCAGTTTGTATCTGTACTTCAAAAGTAAATCTGCAGTGGTGCTATTTCTTAGGACATATGTGCATGTGCTACAGAACACCTCCCAACAATCATTACAATGATGTTTCGTGTGCCTGAGAGAGGTGATTTCTCCCAAGGTCTCTGCACTGAACACCTACTATTTAAATGAACAGCACTGCCATCATACCAAACCCTCTTTAATTACTTTGATTTATCTTCATTAACTGCAAATTATTTGTCTCCACACAACATCATTCAGACTGTAATTTGCAAGGCATTCAAGATTGTGGCTCTCACAAACTGCTGATCACTTTCACAGAGACCACTTTGTTCACAATGTGTACTATGCATGGAAGTCAATATTCTGAATAATCCGAAAAACAGGACCCAGGTTCTTCCTCCATTAAATTGTTGCTGCTTTCTTTAAGGGTCTCTCTCTCTCTCTCTGCAGTGTTCATCTTATTGTATGTTTTCATGTATAACACTGCATGCTAGATGTGCTTGGTCAGTTATAATCTAAAATCATGAACTAGTGCTGGAAACCACAGTGCAGTACAACAGAGAGCGCAGCTAAAGAGGCACCACCTCTCTCCTATAGCCATTTTATAGGCCATAAAAGATCCACAACAGTAGAATTAACATGGTCTATGCAGCAATGTTTAGCTGTGCTAACTGATACCATCACATCTCTTGTTAGTGAAGGTGGTACAAAGTGAAGGATGCTGATTGACCTAGAATTTCATTGTTTTGTTACAATAAAGATGAGATTATGTCCTCAGAAAGATAAAATTATTTCCAAATCCTTCTGTGTTATAGTGCTCCAGTTCATTTTTACAACCCAAAGGTGTGCCATAGGGGAATCAGATATTTCTGCTATCCTGTATTCTCCTAAATAACTGAACTACTAATTGGTTGCTTTCTTGGATTTAATGCATACCTGATGGTATTATGGCAGTGATGTCACTCTGCCAACCTTGCCATTGTTTTTCAGCCTATCCCATTCATGTTGTATAATTTTATTTATTTAGACTGTGTGTCTCAAAAAGCTGTCTGATCTTAGTGTGCTGACTAACCAAAAAAGATTACAGTATCAGCAGGTAGGGCTAAGGAGAACTTTCCTGGAATGGCATAACCACTATTTCGTTTTTCTTGCTACTACTGACAATCACATCCCAAATGTCCCCTCCCATAACCACTGCTCTTCTAATTTAAATTTATGGTCCAAGGAGGTGTATATATATATATATATATATATATATATATATATATATATATATATATATATATAAAAAAAGCAGGCATAACAGTACAGATGTCAATGGGAAAGTTGGTTTCGTTAGCTGCTTTACAACATACCACAACAGTTATCGATCAGCTACACTGATTCACAAAATTCAGTTAACTACAGACCACATAAACTTAATTTACAGAGAATTCAGGTTAACAGCATTGAGCATCTGTATACAATGTATGATTGTGACTTGGAATTCAGAAATGTACAATAATTTAATATCCCAAGACTTTTGGTAGGAAAAAAAATACTATTTAATAAACAATGGAGGAGCTGCAGCACAAGGGCAACAGCTACCCCTGTTCAAAAGCAACTGGAACAGTTTGGACATAGGTTGATCTAATTTCTTTACAGATGGTTACTGAAAAAAATGGTTAAAGTACTGATTTCAGTATTACCCCAGTTACAGTGTAGTTTATTTAAGTACTTTCATTTTTTTATTTGCAGATCAATAACTGGCAGAATACGCCAATCAGATCTTCTATTTTTTCCCTTTGTGGTGGTGCATAGGTTATTATTAGCTCATATGCAAAATACATTGCACATATGAGTGTTGTTAGAGCTGCAAGATTTATATCCTCACTGTTATTTTGTACCTGATGAGAGAGATGTTCTTCCTAGGAACCTCTTTAAGATCACTGATTGATGTGGTCTTGCCAGCAAAGCAATAGTTGGGGTTATAGTCTGTCATGATCGTAGAGGTCCGTAGTTTACTCAGTTTGTATTCGGGACTCTGTAGCTCTATTTGTAAGGCCTGGAGCTCCTGGTGCTTTCGACGATACACTGAAAATCCAAACCACAGAAAAGATTCATGAGATCAAAACATTGCCCTTTTGTTATTTATTTCCAAAGAAACGTAATATTTTATTTCCTATTAAAACTGTTTTCAATGAAGACTTAATAGAAATTCTGGGGTACAGTGGTTTAATGAAGTATGGGATATGCAATATTTTTTTTTAGATATACAGTCTTAAAGTGAAATGATATGTTATAATCAATGGCTGAATATGAAGGAAAGAAACTTTGAACCCTTCTTTCCATCTTCACTTTGAACAGTCCTTATATAATGCATTATTCCTTCACAGATAAACTACAAGTCCTCCATCTTTTTGTATCACTACAAAGGACCATACATTTTACTTATAGGTTCATAGGTTCATAGGTAGGTACTAGGCTATTGGCCCAAGTCCCTAAGTAAGTCTAGCCAACAAGGTTCCCTGGCTTACGCCACATAAGAAAGTTATTTTCCTGTGCCACTGTCGGGCAGAGACACAGAGGTGATCCCCGGGGTATATTTCCTATTTCCCATCCACTCATCAAGATTTTTCTTGAAGAGTGCTAATGAGGAACTTTGCTTGACATAGATGGGTAGCCTGTTCCAGAGTATGGGAAGTATCTGGGACAGGAATCTATCCCTCCAGCATGTCCTGTTTATTGTGGTGACAAGGTTTAGGTCCCTAGAGCGTGTAGCTCAGAGGGATTGGGATTTCTTTAGGTGTAGCATGTCCAACATCTCTGGGTATGACATAGCTTTATATGTTAGGCAGAGATCACCTCAGAGTAGGTGATATGCTATGGAGTAAAGCTGGAGTTTTTTGAGAAGGTCAGTGCAGGGCATCTGTTTGAGGCCAGTAATCCTCTTTGTGAGGTACTTTTGTGGCCTTTCCAGCTGCTGCAGATGTCTTGTGAGGTACATTCCAAAAGGGGCGTTGTACTCTATAATGGGTCTAATGAGTGTTGAGTAGAGAGGAATAATGACCTCTTTTTTCCTGGATGAGAAACCTTTTATGATGAAGTGTGCCACGTAGAAGGATTTCCTGACTACTGTGGCGATGTGATTACCAAAGGAGAGACTACTGTCCACCTGGGTCCCAAGGTCTCTTATCACACATTCAGCATTAAGTAGACTGCCGCCTATGTGGTAGTTCATTGGTACAGAGTTTTTACCAAAGGGGATGATAATGCATTTTTTGGCATTGAGCTTGAGGCCATGGCTCTGACAACAGGCATCTGTCTCAGTGAGGCCCTTCTGTAGGATGTCCACATCATTTGGGGCATCGACTATGGCTCCTAGTTTGCAGTCATCTGTGAACTTTGTTATCCAAAAGCTTTCTGTGTTAGCCTGTACATCAGAGAAGTAGATACCAAACAGGAGAGGTCCCAGGACTGAACCTTGTGGTACTCCACTTGTCACTGGTTTGAAGTCAGACTTGGAGTCTGCAACTTTTACAGTGTGGGTTCTGTCAGTGAGCCAGTTGGCAATCCATCTTGTGATGTAGAGTTGTATACCCAGTTTAGTGAGTTTAGCTATAATTCCAGAATGGGGGATGGTCTCAAAAGCCTTGGCGAGGTCAAGATAGGCTGTGTGAACCACCTTACCCTCATCTACGGCTTTGGTGACTGCCTCAAAGAAGTCAATCAGGTTCAGGATGCATGAGCTGCCTTTCTCAAACCCAAACTGGGTGGGGTCCAGAGTTTGGAGGTTACCAATATCTTTGTTTATGGGTTCCATGATGATACGTTCCATAGCCTTACATACCTGGCTTGTCAGGCTAATAGGGTGATAGTTCCTGGGATCAATGGTGGCTCCCCCTTTGTGGAGCGGAATAACTGTTGCTGTGCGCCATTCAGTGGGCACAAAGCCTGATGTGAGGCTATGATTGAACATGGTGCTTAGGTGGGGAGACAGTTCGTTCTGAAGTTCGTGTAAAACACAGCCTGGGATGTTGTCCAGTCCCATGGATGCTGTATTTTTGGCTTTAGAGAGTCCAGCTTTCACCTGCGTACTTGTGATTACAGGAACTCTGCATTCTTCCTGTATAGATATGGGCCCTTTAGGGGATGAGAGGGGGGTAAAGTTAGCACTGAACCTATCTGCCAGGATGTTGGCAATATCAGTTGGTTCTGTAATTTTCGTGCCATTGTGCTGTAACTCAGAGCAGATCTGGGTGTTGCCATTGAGATTCTTGACATAGCTATAGAATGCTTTGTGGTTTTCCCTAGAATCAGTGGTGATTTTGTTTTCGTAGCTAGCTTTGGAGGATCTTATAAGGGATTTCAACTTCTTACTGAGGCTGACCAGGGAGCTCCTCCACTCATATATAATTTTACTCTCTTTTGCAATAGTTTCTTCCTTCTGTTGTAGAGTTTGTTTATGGCAGGGGACCACCAGATTGGCTTCCATACCTGGAGGATAGCATCTTGGTTCTGTTAGGGATAGCACGATCCATGTACTCGTGCAAGTGCTTATAGAGTGCATTTGTGTAGGATTCAGCAGTCATAACTGTATTGTCCATCTGCATGGGTGTCATGAAGTTCACCACTTCTGTCTTAAGAAGTATGAAGTTGGCTTTGGAGAATTTTTTTACCATGGTTTCCTTAATGGGGGGGGGGGGGATTTGGATATCTAGGGTTATTAGCTTATGGTCAGCTCTGACCAACAAGGAGTTGACTTCAGGTGTGGAACACCGGTCAATCATGTTGGTAATGACTAGGTCTAGGATATTGTTGCCCCTGGTGGGGGAATGGATAAGTTGATCCAGGGCATTGGAATTTATGAATTCCAGAAAGCATTGAGTGAAGGAGTTGGTACATGAGTAGTTTTCCCAGTTAATAGTGGGGTAGTTGAAATCGCCCATTATTAGGGTGTTTGGTTGAACCCTAATATTTTCCAGTATATCAAGAAAAGAGAAGTGGGAATCCTGGGGCATGGTGGGGGATCTGTAGAAAGCTACAGTTTGGATTGCAGTTTTGCCCAGAGTTAGTTGCACTTGTTTAACCTCGGATGCATTATGCTGAGCAACTAGCCTGGAGGTGTGGATATCCTTAATGAATTTGGACAAACCTCCGCCGTTGGTGTTCCGGTCCAGGTTAGATGGCCGAAAAATGTGGTATGAGTTATAGCCTGGTAATGCAGGGGTGCTCTCTGGAGCCTTGAACCAGGCCTCAGTCAATGCACAGATATCAATGTTCTCCATTTTAAGGAGTGCCTCGAGGGAGTGCATTTTAAGATTTAGACTTCTAGCATTGAGTAGTATTACCCTCTGTTTTTGCTTGCCTGTTTCTATTACGGTGGTGAATTTGCCATTTGAACCTTGCCTAAAAAAGGCACTATAGGGGCAGCAAGAGCCTCTGCCAGTATCCAGAATCCCAGGGGTGACAGGTGCAGGCCATCTCTGGCAAAGCATCATGGTCTTTTGACCATGTCATCCCAGGCAGACAGATACTGGATCCCCTTAGAATGACCCCAGAAGCTTAGCCAATTGTTAAAGTCAACCATTTTGTCCTTGTACTGCAGTATCATTCTGGGCGATGGCAGGATGCTACTCAGGGCTAGGGTCATACCTGCCTGGGCTACAAGATCAGAGAGCTCTTCCATGTCTCTTTTCATGTAATCCAGGGAGGTGCATCTCAGGTCATTCACACCAACATGGACAATGACAGAGTCATATTTGTACTTGTTGTGGAGTGACCTGAGTGCGTGGGTTATGTGGCAGATCCTGGCACCTGACAGACAACTGACAGTAACCTTCTCCTTGTTTAGTCTGGTGAGTGGGACATCAGTGTGCCTGACTATAGAGTCACCTATGACTAGTGTGTTGGGTACGTTGTTTTGCCTTATGGGATGTGGTTGAGTGGCACACTGAGTCTATGGGCTATGGGTTGTGTTGGAAGGTGGAGGTTGCTTGTGTTTCTGCTTTGGAGGTCTCTTTTGCTTGAGCAGATTATTATTGAGAGCCTCCGTGAATGTTTTGGGTTGGGTGGGTTTTGGTGGTGTAGGTTTAGTGGGACCCTTACTTCAGGACTTTATATAAAAAAGAAGAAGAATAGTAAATTGCAAAATACAAATACAAAATATCAGGTTTATATAAAGATAAAAAAGAGGTTAAGCTGTATATCAGTTTGGTATTTTCGGAATTCATGCATTATTTGTCACAATATCTGTAACAGCAGAGGGATATTTACATTTTAGACTTCCTCAGCTTTAAGAAACAAAGCAATTAATCATGCCATCAGTTTTAGAAACAGTCAGTTACAACTCTTAAACCTAAGTACTGAATTCAGTCAGTCTTTTTAAGTGTGTTACTAGGCACAAATTAATCGTCTCACACCTCATCTGAAAATGTGGTTTGAGAGTACAGTTTTGAGTATTAATAAAACATTATGCTATTCCTTGAAGCACGCTATCCAAACACATCTTTAAAAGAAAATCAGTGGGCATCATTACAAAAAACTACTAGTTGCTCATGCCAGATGCAGTCAAAAACAGGGGAAATATCAGTACTTCTGCAAGGTGCAGCAGAGGTTCACTCACTGAAAAAAAATACAGTAAACATCTAATAACAGAACATTAAACAGTGAAGGTTTAACGTATTGAAAAAGCTTAACATTGAAAAATAATTCATTGAATGGCCATAGTCGACCAACATCATGAACGTAACCAATTTATTTTGATGCGCGAACATAGACCTTTACTACAGTAAATGTCTTCACCATCACATTTCATTCTTGGTCCTCATAAAAAGAATATTGTGGATAAAAGTTTAGAATTACCAAGCCACCATTAAAGTTACAAAACCATGGCGTAAGCTGCAGTGAATAAAGCAATGGTGGCATTGACGGCATTTCTAAAACTATGTTGTTTGTCTGATTGCAAGCCATAGCTATTCATGTTTTATTATTTGATTGGGGTCTATGTTTATGCATTGAAAAAAATTACAGTGAACGGCTAATAATCGAACGTTAAACAGAGAAAGTTTAACATACTAAACATGCTTAATAGAGAAAAATAATTAATTTAATGACCATAGCTGGCCAACAACCAGGAAGTATCGTGATGCATAAGGTAAGCGAAGGAAACCTTTTTTTTATTTGCCCTGTTCCCCACTGTAGTGCGATATTGGAGTTGGTATAATATTCCTGATGTTGGTGCACCACTGTAACATTCTTCTGATATGTCAACAGTTACAGGCATAAAAATCTTATTTACAAAAACTATTCACCACCCTGGAGAACTCTTATTCTTCATTGACAGGAAAATTGTGTGCAAAAATCATCTTAAAACGCTGATATTGGTGACTAGCTGATATTGCTTACTAGTTTTTCACATGATACAGCAGGAGTCATTATTTGGGAATCTGCCCTTTGAATGTACTTACCGATCATGATCCCTGAGAAGGTAAGAATAAGTGCAGCCACGAGCAGTGACGTAACCACTGAGAGGACCAGGGAGAGCGCAGAAGGAACTGCAAAATAAGCACATACGGGATAACTTACACAAGTCACAGAAGGTACATCGCATCAAGATAATTTACAAGCCCTGACACATTATAATTTGCAATTTTGTGGTATTGCTTTATCTGTATCAGTCACATAATCCTTCCATCAATCTGTGAACTTGTTCAGAAGCAACTATTCCTTTCCAAAACAGTCTGGCTTTTCAGTTACTCCGTATCCATTGCATATAACACATTTAATTGCTCTCCTATAAAAGCTACTCCATCAGAAATTTTATTTGTGCTTCTTGATTACAATTAGCACTCATGCACTCTGCTGCAACATCTCTCTCTCTCTCTCTCTCTCTCTCTCTCTCATGCATGCTTTCTCAGTCATACCTCCTGTCCATATAGGCATTTGCCTTCATTTTGCCTCGACAATGGGACAGATTTACATAAATACCATTAGGGCCTGCTTCAGTAATTTTTAATTCTCCATGTATCTAACTCTATTTCGTCTATGTTCAGAGCAGCCTCCTTTGTAATCTATTTTGTCTTTATCAAAGTGATCTCTGAAGAAGTGACTTCTAAGCTCTACTTTAAGTCCTGACTTTTCTTTGTTTCTTCTTCCAGAACAAGGTGCTCTTCATGTTACAACATCTGCATGATTTAAATACACTGCCTACTGAAATTTTATGGAACACAAATGAGATGTTCAAAAATGCAGATCTGCATGTAGAAATTAGGTAGATTACATACTAAGTCGGAAACTATGGTATCTTTGGAGTTTTCTGCCCATGGAGTGGTTTGGGAGAGAAGTAAGAGTAAGAGCTCAGACATTTGTTGTTATTTGTTGTGGTCATAGTTTAATTTTTGAATTTTTGGGACTCATAGTTATTCGGTCTTGCACTTCTGATAAGAAGTCCTTAAATAATCCCTCTAAAGCCTACCCCTTTGTGAATTTCAAGTATTCAAATACCTATCATAACATTGTTCTTCTTCTTTTATCCATCCGGAGCATTCAGGTTCAGTACCCCTCCCCATCCCAGACTTCTGCATGTTTCCAAGTTGCCCTTCAATGTAGCAATTTAATGATCTGTTCTGATGTGTGGTCACAAAATTTCAAGTGAAGTTTTAGTTGTCCTGTGTATGAGCAGTGCAGCCTTCAGTAGAAGACAATGTTAATTGCTATTGCATTCTACTTGCCATTGCTGTTTTTTCATGAACTGGGTGTTTCAGGAAGTTGTCATACCTGAGGCACTCTCTTTGTCCAATGAAATTTTTGATCTCTTGCCAGGCAGTACTTTATCCTAAGGTCTTGAGTTAAGAGTTTAGAACGTTGCATGTTTTGGCTATGTTTTGATATTGCCAAATTCCTAACAACTCAGACTCTTTGAAGCTTCTTCTTGTCTTCATCCAAGAAGTACACACACACTGTTATCAGACATGGCCTGCTTTGCCCACTTAGTGTGCACATTTTTGTACATAAGGGATAAGTAGCTGTTCATCAGTAACAAACATTCTGCTTCTTCCACTTTACACTAAAGTTTCTTTATGTCTGTTCCTTATGCTCTTCAGTTTCACCTCTACTGTTACTTCTACAACCTCTTCAGTGAAAAAATGCCAGATAACACCATTATTTACCCACATCCCTTTATCACAGGAGTACAGGCTGATGACAGAAAAGGACTACTTTCTCACCTAGTCCACCCATTTATTTAACTTCTGGACAAGCTGCAGATCATAATCATCCATCAGCTTATTCTCTCCTTCCACTATATAAATTTCCATATGTCTTTTCCATGAATTCTGTCACTTAATTTGATGCTAGCACCACCCCCCATGAGTAGATTGCCTCAATAATCCCCAGCTGTTTTCCATAAAACAGTGTGGACATATTTTGATCAAAGCTAAAAATGCCATCCATAAATTGAACCTGAGTACCTTCTGATGTCTTCTATTTTGAGCCTATAACCATCAATTTTATAATCAAAATTCATAGCATTTTACCAAAGTATAGGATACTACATTTCTTTTTCCTGAGATTTAAAAAAAATGCTGTCAGAGTACCCTAAGTGTAGCATAGCTAGGACTCCCCTAGAGCATCCTTTTTTCCTTAAGTGGAAATAACAGTTAACTTTATGTCTGTTCCTTATGCTCTTCAATTCCACCTCTACTTTTACTTCTACAACCTCTTCAGTGAAAAAATGCCAGCTGCACATGGTTGGTTACAATTACAATGGTTACAGGTCAAAGCAAAGGGTCATTATTAAGCCCTGTGCTACACCTCTGGTCATGTGCAATTATATTTGTAGGTATTGTTCTACTTTAATGTTATACCTCATCAACCTCTTAACACAAAAAAATCTGAACAAAGCCAAAAATAATGGGGAGACGAAGGCCAAAAATAGGGATAGATTTTAATTTTTGCTCTTGTAAACTTAGAATAACAGGTTTTGTATTAGTATGTATTTTCTGAAGTATATGAAATATGAAACTCAAATGTCTGTCATTATTTAATGACTTCAGTCCTTGATGATTTGCCGTAAAACCACAAATCTTTTGAAGAATGGACTAAAAATATATGGCAAAAATATGGACATTCGGCCAAAATCTGGTCAGTTGAAAGGTATACATAAGTAGCCAGGTGTGGCTTCAGTAACTTGTGTAACAGTTACATAACTTGTTTCGAGTATTTGGTATACCTACATAAGGGATCATGCTACATGCTTTTGCTAGACCAAATAATGCTGGGTAACACTTTCCATTATTTTGTAAAATATGCTGGTCTGTAAATATCTAGGTTTGGAGTAATCCCTCGTCTTGTGTACAGGAACCACTAATGTTTTTGACATATTTTAGGACCATACCAATAGAAAGACTTCCTTATTGAGAAACCTAGCAGACTATACATGCACTATAATATGGGCATTTTAGTTAAAACACAACATGGATGACGCAGATTTTCTTGAAGTAACTCTTTATTAATGGGTGGAATCTATAACATAGTTTAACTAAATTAACAAGCAGTAGGGGAAATATAAGATTTTCCTTTACTGATGCCATAGGGATCGGCTGACAGGGACATTAGGGAATTAGAGATATATGTGATTAAGGAATCAGACATATAGATCAAACCTCTATATGACTCACAAATAAAACCGTGCTTGTACATAATGATTCCTGTCTGCTTCGACACTGGTTCTTTCAGCCATATATAACGTTTAGAAAGTCGGTTTAAAATGTTTCTCTTGTCTGTTCACTTTTTCCTATTTGTTGTTGGGAAGGGAAAGCTAAAGTTGTACTTCAGGAACACTGTTAAATTTATTATATATTTTCTATGGATGTTACCATCAATATGGTTATAGCAGATATCAGCCCAAATGCAAAATAGCTGTAGGTTCATACTTTCTTGATTTTGGAGGGCTTACTCTGTTCTACAATAGATTTGCTACATTTGCATAAGTTAGCTTGAATATTCAGCACAGTATTCACTATTTGTATGCCTTTGCCTACATCTTTAAAGTTCTTATATGTGACATTTCTCAATAATTTAAGTATCATAGTGTTGCTTACTGAAATCTGATGGGCTGTAATAATTAATATGGTAGGCAGGATAATGTCCACAGTACTATTCTAATCCATCTGTCTGCCAGCCTAAGATAACTACAATGTTGTCTAGATTAATAGAAGGTAAGCATATCAAGACTGATGTATGCAATCATTATGTTACAGTCTTGTGTTTATTTTGTTGGCCAAACTGATTTATTCTATAAAATGCTACTAAAATAAATAAAAATAGAATTCTAATACATATATGTTTTTTGACAGATAAGGAAATGTTGAGTATAGGGAAGGTTGACTAAACATTATATTTCATGTGATTCAGTTGGGTCTATATCATATGAGTGAATTGCACAAACTGCGAACGCTCATAAAATCGAACGTACCGTACCTCAAAGTGCTTTTTTTTGAGATTGCAGTACAGTGAAGAATGTGATATTTGCCCTTTCCTCACTGTAGTGCGATCTCGGAGTTGGAATATATATTTAGTGGGAGTTGTGGGGGCACAGCCCCCACAATAGGAAGTTCAAGGTCTGGTACATTCGATATTATAAGCGTTCGCAATTTGTGCGATTCGCTCATATGATATGGACATGATTTGGTTAACTTATTGTTTTCTGCTTTGGTGTTGGATTTGTGCTGTTTTAGGTGTGTGTGTGTGTGTGTGTGTGTGTGTGTGTGTGTGTGTGTGTGTGTGTGTGTGTGTGTATGTTTATTTATTTACTTTTGACAGCAGGAGCAGTGAGGGATCAATTACTTATGTTATTCCTTTTTGCTTGTATTTGTGATGGGAGTGCACTGCTGGAGTGGTGTTTGGATGTGTGCCTGCAATCTGTTTTCCTTTCATAATATTTCTACTTTCTCTGTGCTTGTGCAACCATGAAGTCGCTATGTATAAGTTGGGGTGGTTGCCCCCACATATAGTGTAAAGAGAACTTGCCTCCCTGCAAAACAACAACTATAAAAAAACCCTTGCTTTGGTTATTTTATTATTTCTGGATACACTGTGAAATGTGATACTCATTGAACAATAATTTTCTGTGGCTGAGATAATGGGCTGGCTGTGTTTCTTCTCTGGTCTGTCAGGTCTGCCATTTATTTGGGCTGAAGAACTTTCCTTATATAGTCACGCACGCGTGAATTTGTGTGTGTGCATGTATATGTATGTATGTAGCTCTCTCTCTCTCTCTCTCTCTATATATATATATATATATATATGTATATAAGCACAAACAGTGCAAATACTTCCTCACTGGTTCATGGATACAAAAATTATATCACTGGCGAATCTTGATTATCAAAACTGGTTTGTGTCTTTTAGAAGCCGTTGACTTAATAAAACCTACTTTTTTTGGACATTAATTTGATTACTGGATTTGTTTACACACACACACACACACACACACACACACACACACACACACACACACACACACACACACACACACACACACACAGACACCTGTCTCTCTCTCTCTCTCTATATATATATATATATATATATATATATATATATATATGTATATACACACACACACACACACACATATATATATATATATATCTATATGTATATTTATATATACATGTATATATATATATATATATATATATATATATATATATATATATATATATATATATATATATATATATATATATATACACACATGTATATGTGCCTCCTTGCAAAAAAAAAAAAAAATGTTTTTGACTTTTTTTGTGGATTTATTTAAATGCTTTGAGGGCATTCCTTGCTGCCTACATAGTGACAAGTCAATAGTTGAAAGTCAACAGTTTGGTATTTCAATCATTTTAAGTATATATATATATATATATATATATATATATATATATATATATATATATATATATATATATATATATATATATATATATGAAGGTCCATGATGATTTTCAGAAATGATCAACAGAGTTTAAGGCACCCTGCTTAAATATTGGGATATAATTGGAGCTGAAGGAGCAAATGTGGAAGCAATTTACTCAATAGCTTCTAAACCGAGACAGCTTCATAGTTTAGTGCCAGTATAGTGAATCCAACATATTTAAAATACATTTGTGAGGTCAGAGTTTCATATTATGTCTTCCTGGAACCATCCAAAAGACAAAACGTTATTCTGAATGTGCATAGTTAAAGGATGTGGTAAGGGAGCATTTTTATTAATTTATAATACTGTCTTCATGAATCACATGTTTAACCATATTATGAAGTGGATAGAGTGGTTTAGAATGTGATTTTCATAATTATTGTTACTGATTTTATATGGGCGTGGCTATGGAAATATGAATAATTTGTCTGTATAAAGTAGCACTCAGACAAGTTTACTTTATCCTATAGTAGTGTAGTTTATTGATCTGATGAGTGTGATTTGCATGTTACAGCATGTACATTGATGCACCATGCTGTGGTCACGATTTTTCGTCTGTATTTAAATAAGTGATGATGTGTGACAGGGTGGACACTATTTCAGAAATAACAGACTGCTTAGGATGTTCTCAGGCCTGGCACTGCAGGCAGAGGGCCTTTACATACTTCTCAACCTCTCAGTACAAGAAATCTGGACAAAGCCAAAAATAATGAGAGACAAAGGCTCAAAAATAGGTACAGATTTTAAGTATTGTCCCTATAAACTTAGAAAGTTTCTACAATGACATATATTATATTATTATATATTTTCTGAAGGATATGAAGTCTGAAACAAATGTATGTCATTATTTAGCAATCCTTAATGATCTGCTAAAAAAAAAAAAAAAACAACAACAAATTTTATGAGGAACAGACCAAAATCACTAGGTGATGTGATAATTTTGGCTAATGTGTGGGAGTTGGTGTGCTTCAGGTTTCAGCTCTGATCCTACTATTGCTCATACTGGTGATGGGCTACATTAGCAAACAAGTCAGAGGGGACAGATCAACAAAGTTGCTGTCTGTAGATGATATGGCATTACAGGCAGATTCTGCACAAGAACTCCAACAAAAGATTGGAGAATGGAATTAAAAACTGAAGGCACATGGGAAGAAAGGAAGTACAGACAAGACAATTGGGGTGTATATCTAAACATCGGACACTGAAAAGTTTGAATACCAAAACTCGAACTTGAAAGATCGAAGACTGAAAATATCAAAGCCTCAGAACATTGAATTCTTTCCCAGGGAAAGAATTTGGTGGGCTGTTTCTGCGGCTTCGCTATTTCCTCCACTGGGGTGCGATCTTGGAGTTGGTATATTAAGTAGGGGGGGTGTGGGGGGCATAGCTCCCCACATTTGAAATAGTTTGTAGTGTTCGTGTCTTTCGCGTTTTGCACTGGAACAGCAATTTTTTTCCCAGGGAAAAATATCGCTGTTCTCAGTCTTTGAGGTTTTCAGCTTTTGTGGTTTTGGGTTCGATGCTGTAACATTCGAAGTTTTGACACCTCGATGTTATGATATAGACCCAGACAACTGTAATGACAAAAAAATGGAGGTAATCAGAAAAGCAGAGAATGGAAATAGTGGAGCAGGTTATCAGCTTCATTTATCTTGAAGGGGTGCTTGTGGACAAGGGAAGTCTGAATGAGGATGTCAAAACTAGAATTAGAGGGACTGCAGCTAACTGGCACAGAGTGTCATGGATAGTGTATGACAGAAGAATGTCAAAGAAGCTGAAAAGTAAGGTGCATATAGCAGTGGTACAATCAGTAGTACTGTATGGTAGTACAGAAATCTGGGCAGTGAAGGCAGAGCAATTAAGTTAGCTAATGATGAAGGCGATGAAGTGCCTGACATCGGTGGTAGGATTCACACTGTGGGACAGAAGAAGAAAGGAGGACATTAGAGCAAAAACCCAAGTAGCTGCATTTACAGAAAAGGTTAAAGAGAACAGAGATGGGAAAGATTCCAAATGGGCATTCCAAGACTTGGAGAAAGCATATGACAAGGGCCCAAGAAAGCTGATATGGTGGTTCTGGCACATGTACTGGAAAGCAGAAGACAATCTGGTGAAGAAGATTTGAGACAGACAAGAAGAAGGCAAGAGGAAATGAGGGCATCCAGCAAAAAGATGGCCGGATCGTGTGAGAGAAGGTCTGTAACAGGCACGACAGTTGAAGAAGGTAGAAGAGTGATACTGAATCAAGAAAGATGGTGACAGTTGACATGACACCCTGATCCAATGTTGAAAATGAGAAAAAGGGGGTTGCTGAGGATGTTGATGATTTCATACAGCACAGAGTGTCTCTCTACTAACTGGCAAATTAACACGAGTTAACTTTCAGCACAAACTGTTCCTTTTCTAGTCCTTACAGTCTCTTTCTCAGGGATGTTCCATTTCTGTCATGACACTATCTGTCCTAACTGCAGCACACTTCCTTCAGCTTATTTCACCTTTTCTTTTTGTAAGAATTATTTAAAATGACAGACATTATATGTTCATGGAAAATATATTTACAATTATTGCGCCTACCATTATTCTTCTTATTTGTTCTTATCCTTTCAGCTATCATGTATTCCACTTCTCATATAGTGTGGTCATCACACTGAAGTGATCTGTGTGCTATTCCATGCCAGTGAGCCATCACACTGCAGTGATCAGAGTGCTATTCCAACCAACAGAGTTGTCACACTGATGTGATTTGACTGCTATTCCATCCCAGTGAGACATCACACTGCAGTGATCAGAGTGCTATTCCATCCCAGTGAGTCATCACACTATAGTGATCCGATGTTATTCCATCCCAGTGAGTCATCACACTCCAATGATCAGAGTGCTATTCCATCCCAGTGAGTCATCACACTATAGTGATCCGATGTTATTCCATCCCAGTGAGTCATCACACTCCAATGATCAGAGTGCTATTCCATCCCAGTGAGTCGTCACACTATAGTGATCCAATGTTATTCCATCCCAGTGAGTCATCACGCTATAGTGATCTGAGTGCTATCCTTCTCAATGAGTCATGACACTGAAGTGACCTGAGTGCTGTTCCACCCAGTGAGTCATCACACTGTAGTGATCTAAGTGTTATCCTTCTCAGTGAGTCATTACACTGAGGTGATCTGTGTGGTATTTAGTCCCAGTGAGTTGTCACACTGTGGTGATTGTTGTGCTATTTAGTCCCAGTAAGTTGTTACACTGTAGTGATCGGTGTGGTATGATTTATGCAGTGATGTGTTCTAACTGTTGCAACTGAGTGCAGAGGCATGCATGACCAGAATTCTTCCCTTTTCATTCCAGCTAGCTTTGCCTTTAATAATACTCCTATATGTTTTGTATACAGTGTAATTTTAACTGAATATTTAGATATGAGGCTACAATGTTGAAATGAATGTTTTATGGCTGGCCTGGCAAACCTACTGTTTGTTGATCTCCATTTAAATGATGTTCAGTGTACTGTAATTGGAAGGTTTCTGTGTAGAATTGAATCAATGTCATGGTTTGAGAGGAGGGAGACAATGCGTGTTATGTTTGTTATTTACATTCTCCCCTTGCTATGAGTTTGTGCATCCTCGAAGTGAAACAAGTAGAAAGATATATATATATATATATATATATATATATATATATATATATATATATATATATATATATATATATATATATATATATCATATCTATCTTTATTATATATATATATATATATATATATGGTGTGTTTGTGTGTGTTTATGTCAGGGGTGTGCGGGATTGCCCCAACTAAATTGCAGATTAATGTTTTTCTGTCTTTTACAACCCTGGCGCTGTAGTTTCTTCGGGTTGTGACCTTACAAGGTGTTGGGTATTTTTGTTTCACTTATTCACATGTCAGTTAGTGATTTATGATTATTCAGAGTAAATCCAGTTGGCCTTTAATACATGTGCTGCTGGACCTGTTTGCTGTTGACAAAAATTGGTCTGAAGTATTTTGTAGTCATGCACACTGTGGTTTACCACCTTCCCTGTTTACTGTGCTTCATGTCTCCTTATGGAGTGTGTTGCAGTTTTGTGACTGGTGCACCACTGTTGATGCCACAAACATACTACTGTGGCATTACTGTACAGCCTACATACTTCAGTTTCTCAGTATGTGTCCTTCCTGTAATACTATCTTAGTATGTCAGTATATTGTGACTGCACTCATATGAATATGAACATCTTGAGCATTTGAGGAATTTGTTAATCTATACTTTACCAATGACATGGAATAACCACTACCCCCTATTTGTTGTGAGCTACTTTTCAACATAATATAGTAGAAAGCACTGGGAGAAAAGCCTCCTGATTTGAGGCAATGGGTCACAGGCCCTGAAAGGAAATGCTGTTTGCTTTCAGGGAGACTGCGTAGCAAGATCGTCACAAAATACAGGTTTTCAGAAGCTTATTTTTGAAAGAGCAGGCTATATTACATATATTGTTATTGTATTGCAGCTATTAGTTGTGGTACTACATTTTGTTTCTCATCTCCTGCATGTTTATCAGTCGTCATTTATGCACATAAATTTTCCTGAAAGGTGCTGTGGTTACATCAAACAAGGTGTTAATGTTATGACACAAATGTTGCTGTAGTGTTCTACTTGGTGCAACAATGTTATGAGGTGTGGCCACTGCAGTTTCTCCAATGAAGAAATGTAACACTTTTTTGGTGTGCTTTTACTACCTGTGATCTGATTGGAGCTACACTTGTAGGGGGTGTGGTAATCATCTTTATGCAGTTTTTATTGGTGTAAACTTTGCATTTATGACTTCTTTGGTGTGCTTTGCTATGGCTTGATTTGTGTTGCTGTAAAAACTGTCAGACTTCCTATCAGTGACTCATATAGCTTGTTTTTTTCTCTAATAGGAACACTACTTTCTCTACCTGGTGACACATATTTTTATCTTATATTCTGTGCATATGCAACATGATTGGCCAGATAACATTTTCCTCAGTATTTCTACTGGTGTCATGTATTTCATCCATTGTTAGACTGGTGTGACTCTTCGTGCTCCTGATACGTGCAGCCTAGGTCTATGGCTAACCACTGATACAACTTTTATTGTACCTGGTTTTGTTGAAAACAGACAACTGACACTACAAATTATTAAGTTCAACAAAAGTTCATAAAACACTGTTTTTGCAGGACGAGGCTCCCCTACACCCACACTCTACATGTTAACTTCAGGAATGTACAACATTTGGGTTGAAAAGTAACTTCATTATCCCTTGTGTTATGTGGTCTCACTGAAATAAAGTAATATATTTTGAATCGTTGGTCAGATCCGACCACAAGCTAATCAGCCTAGACATCCACGTCCCGCCCCCACCCCCATTAGGGAAAACACCATAAAAAATTTCACCAAAGCCAACTTCACACTTCTTAAGACAGAAGTGGCAAACTTCACAACATCCATGCAGACGGACAATAGAGGTATGACTGCTGAATCCTACACAAATGCACTTTATAAGCACTTACACGAGTGCATGGATCATGCTATCCTTAACAGAACCAAGATGCTATCCTAAAAAGGAAGCCAATCTGGTGGTCCCCTGCCATAAACAAACTCTACAACAGAAGAAAGAAACTGTTGCAAAAAATAGTAAAATCCCATGACTGGAAGAACTCCCTGGTCAGCCTCAGTAAGAAGCTGAGATCTCTCATAAAATCCTCCAAAGCTAGTTATGAAAACGAAATTACCACTAATTCTAAAGACAACCACAAAGAATTCTATATCTATGTCAAGAATCTCAATGGCAACACTCAGATCTGCTCTGACAGTGGTGAGGTCTGCGGTGGGAGTGATGGATGCGTTTAAGGTGGAGGTGGGATTACATCAAGGTTCAGCTCTGAGCACTTTCTTATTTGTAATGGTGATGGACAGGTTGACAGACGAGATCAGACAGGAGTCCCTGTGGACTATGATGTTTGCAGATAACATTGTGATCTGTAGTGAGAGTAGGGAACAGGTGGAGGAGACCCTGGAGAGGTGGAGATATGCTCTAGAGAGAAGATTAATGAAGGTCAGCAGGACTAAGACAGAATATATGTGTGTGAATGAGAGGGAGGATAGAGGAATGGTGAGGATGCAGGGAGTAGAGGTGGCAAAGGTGGATGAGTTTAAATACTTGGGATCAACACTTCAGAGTAATGGTGAGTGTGGAAGAGAGGTGAAGAAGAGAGTACAGGCAGGATGGAGTGGGTGGAGAAGAGTGTCAGGAGTGATTTGTGACAGATGAGTACCAGTAAGAGTGAAAGGGAAGGTCTACAAGAGGGTAGTGAGACCAGCTATGTTATATGGGTTGGAGACAGTGGCATTGACAAAAAGGCAGGAGTCAGAGCTTGACGTGGCAGAGTTGAAGATGTTAAGATTTGCACTGGGTGTGACGAGGATGGATAGGATTAGGAATAAGTATATTAGAGGGTCAGCTCAGGTTGGAAGGTTTGGAGACAAAGCCAGAGAGGCAAGATTATGTTGGTTTGGACATGTGCTGAGGAGGGATGCAGAGTATATTGGGAAAAAGATTCTAAGGATGAAGCTGCCAGGTAACAGGAAAAGAGGAAGGCCTAAGATAAGGTTTATGGATGTGGTGAGAGAGGACATACAGAGCAAGATGCAGAGGACAGGAAGAAATGAAAACAGTTGATCTGCTGTGGCGACCCCTAATGGGAGCAGCCGAAAGAAGAAGAAGAAGATCTGATCTGACTTACAGTACAATGGCACTAAATGTACAGAACCAACTGATATTGCCAACATCCTGGCAGATAGGTTCAGTGCTAACTTTACCCCCACCTCACCCCCTAAAGGGCCCATCTCTATACCAGAAGAATGCAAAAGTTCCTGTAATCATGGCTGCACAGGTAAAAACTACACGCTCCAAAGCCAAGAACACAGCATCTATGGGACCTGACAGCATTCCACGCTGCGTTCTACATGAACTACAGAATGAACTGGCACCCAACCTATGCACCATGTACAATCATAGCCTCATCTCAGGCATTGTGCCCACTGAATGGTACACAGCGACAGTTATTCCACTGCACAAAGGGGGAATCACCATGGACCTCGGGAACTACCGCTCCATTAGCCTAACGAGCCTGGTCTGCAAGGCCATGGAACGTATCATCATGGAACTTATAAACAAAGACACTGGTAATCTCTAAACTCTGGACCCCACCCAGTTCGGGTTTGTAAAAGGCAGATCATGTCTCCTAAACCTGACTGACTTCTTTGAAGCAGTCACCAAAGATGTAGATGAGGGTCAGGTGGTTCACACAGCCTATCTAGATCTCACCAAGGCTTTTGACACCGTCCCCCACTCTGGAATTATAGATAAACTCACTAAACTTGGTTTAAATCCCTATGTCACAAGATGGGTTGCCAACTGGCTCACTGACAGAACCCACACTGTGAAAGTAGCAGACTCCAAATCCGACTTCAGCTTTACTCCATCACATATCGCCTACTCAGAAGCGATCTCTGCCTAGCATACAAAGCTATGTCAAACCCAGAGCTGTTGGACATGCTCCACTTAAAGAAATCACAATCCCTCTGAGCTACATGCTCTAGGGACCTAAACCTTGTCACTACAATAAACAGAACATGCTGGAGGGATAGATTTCTGTCCCAGAGACTTCCCATACTCTGGAACAAACTACCTATCTATATCAAACAAAGCTCCTCATTAGCACTCTTAAAGAAAAATATTGATGATTGGATGGGAAATAGGAAATTCACCCCAGGGATCACCTCTGTGGCTCTCCTCGACAGGGGCACAGGAAAATAATTTTCTTGGGTGGCGAAAGCCACGGTACCTTTTTGGCAAGGCTTGTATAGGCCCTGGGGCCAATAGCCTAGTACCTACCTATGAACCTATGAATAATGACAGCAGTTGCCAAATCATACTTGCTGATTTCCATGTCATCAAAAAGCAAGCTAATTGACGAACAAAATGATTCCCTGTAGCACTGCTGTGCTGTATTTGTGAATTTTATAGGTTGATAGGCTATTTGTAGCCTAGCTTCATGATTCCAGTTTGTTAGTACCATATGCCATGACTAATTACTGCCTAATTTCAGCCCTTTTCACTGAGAGTTTTAGAGGCCAGACCAGGGTTGAATTTGCAGTCTGCCATTCATTCATCCAGGTTATGATCAGGGAGGTAATTTGCTATACATGCAGGTGATGTATATTCCATAAAAGGGGATTCTTTGAGAGAGTGATATGTATGTTGCCAGTAGATCGTATTTATACTGCAGTGGAAATTTAATTTCTTTGAGGAAGGAGGTGTTTAGGATGTTGTTTGTTTTGTGGATGAGTAGAAGGTTGCATACATCTAAATCCTTCAAGGCTTTGTAGGTAAGGCAGCCCCCCCTCCCCCACCAAGGGGCTGCAGGAAACAGATTAGTGAGAAAGTATTTTAAAGCCCTCTATGTAGCACAAGAAAGACATGTCCTTGACTCTCTCAGTGAGCAAACACTGTGGTCTGTTGAGCTGAGTCATCTGTTTGGAAAGTACATACTTAAAGGGGCATTATATTCTTTTAGAGACATAATAAAAGAAAAGTTAAGAGGGATACAAACTTCCTTTCACCTAGAATATATATCAGTCTGTCTACTCATAAAGGATTTCCTAATGACAGTATATACATGGTGATCAAAAGACAGACTGTTGCCAGTGAAAATGCCAATGTCTCTAATAACTGTGTCAGTTTTCAAAGGCATGTCATCGATTTGGTAAGTGCATGGGTGCCCATGTTTACCAAATAACACAATACTATGTTTCTTGGTATTTTGCTTAAGCCTGGCAGCACTGACTATCTTCTGTATCATGCAGACTCTCAACAGAAGATCTAAGCCATGCCTTCATAGCCATTAGGGATCCAACAGTTATGGACTTTCTATACCTCCATAAATAGCTCTAGAGTTTCCAGAACCAGGGATATAAATCTTTTTTAACTTGTTGATAATGTCAGAATTTGGGGTGGTTTTAATGGCTGTGGGCAGGATGAGGTAAGCAGTATATGCTGATAGTCTGCATCTAGTGTATCCGTGACTCATTTCATGACTATGTAATTTGGTAGTGGTGACATTAACAGTAAGTCCAAGATAATGTTACTCAGTATATTTCTGCAGTATTATACTGTATGAATGTCATTAATTCCTGAGGTCATATGTGGAACTTGACTGACATTCACTTTACAGGACTGTGCAAACCTTCTACCATATTAAAAGCTGTAAGCGCATGACGGTCCAGAAATGGCTGAACTGTCCGCAATTCTGAGGGAATGTGGGCTAGTTTCTGGTAAACTTAGCCACATTCATATGGTGTTAGTGCTTGATAAAGGTATTTAATAAAGGTATATAATATAATGGGTAGAAACAAGCTACAACATAGTATTACATCTGAGCAAAACTTTTCCATATAAAAAGAGCTAGAGTTATTAAAATATCAGGCATGATCTTTCATTAGTATTCAGGATTATATAACAGAAATTGTGTCTTGTTTCAAGAAATAATAAGGGGATGAATAGTTTGCACGGCTAAATCTCACGTGGTCATCTAAAAAGATTTTTTTTATTTACTTTTTTATTTACTATCGATTATAGTCTTATATTGTCTCTTTAGTTTGTTTGTTTGTTTTCATTTATTAACAAGGAAGTTCCAGATGGGCCGACCCATTTTCACTGGTATCCCAAGGAGACAACTACAAGACAAAAGGCAACAATAAGAAAACACTACATCACAGCAGACATTATATAGTTAAATAATACAACGAGATATAATGCACAGCTCTAGACAAGCATTTTCTGAAGCAATGCACTCCAAATTATATTTATGTACTCCAAAATACTTATGTTTTAATTTAATTCAATACTATGGTACAACACCTTGCTCAAATGTTATTATTCTGTCTTTGGGATTACTGCATTGCTCAAATGTTATTATTCTGTCCTCTATATTACTGTGTTTAGTAGTTTTTGAAAATTGTATTGCACTTGTTAACTTTGTTGATATTAGCTTTGTAATAATTGTATATGGAGCTTTTCTCCCTGGGCCTCCATTGAAGACAGGGTCATTCTGGCCCAATGGACTTTCCCGGTTAACAAACTGCAAATAAATAAAATAAATAAATAAAAATAAATGCTGGTACAAAATAAGTGTAAAACTAAAAGGAATCATAGCTTAAGGAAGTCAGTATGTCCAACTGCTGCACATAAGGAGGGTGAGGTATACAGCAAGGGATGTATGTGGGTGGCTTACTAAGGGATTGAAGCACTCAGCTGATACTACAGTCATATATAGACTCATTACTAAGTTGAGAGCCCAGAAGGGATTTAAATGTCTATCCTTTGTAGTTCTGATTATTATAGAATGCTTATTCCAAATTTACAAACAGTGGTATTAAACTTGTTGGATTTAATGAAGGATGCAGTGATATGGGCTAGCTGATGACCGGATTATCAAAGACTCTGTGGAGTGGCCATGCAGTTAATAAACTGAACTAGGGATGGGCATGTTAGGTACTATAAGAGTTTATGAGTTAAGCATAGTTGTGTAGAACTGATGTACTGGTGATATTTAAGCGAGAAGAGATGATGTGCTGAGACAGACACACATACACAGAGACAGAGAGTTGTGTGTACAAGTGTTGTGCCCAGAAGCAAAAAGGGCAATCCTTTTATGTTTGTTCCACTTTACTTTAACATGATGAAACTAAGTTGTTAAAGACATGACAGAAGACATATGACGGGAAATAATGTAAGATTTGTCTCTGGAGGTTCAAGCTTTGTTTAGCCCCGTATAACTGCCCAAATAAGTTTAGATTTCGTAATTGTGTTGTGTATGTAGGAATTGAAATTAAGTTGACTACTGAGGGTTTCATTTTCACAAATGAGGTAAGATTGACTAACGTGATATGGGGAGTGTTATCTGGAGGAGTATGAATAGGCTCAGAATAAGCTTTGCACTGGGCAGGTGTGGTGGGAAATTTAGGACGGAAAATCATTACTTTTGCCTTTGAGGTTTTAGGAGCAAAACCATGCAATTTAATCATGTCTAAATTGTGTGAAATAGGTTCACTGCAGAAAAGTGGGGTCTCATCAATAACCTCTTTTCCTCATTTTTGCAGGTGGTTGGTATATCATGTCAACCACCTGTTTTGATTCACAGTTATTCCTACCTTCCATGACACCGATGCCTGTCATTTATCTTCTCTCACACAGTCCATCCATTTCCTTTCCTTTCCTTGTCTCTTGCCTTCTTCCTGTCTCTCCCAAATCTTTGCAAAATAATCTTCTGCTTTCCTGCACATGTGATGAAACCACTGTAACCTGTTCTCACTGACAATCTTTGTAATTGGAGACACTTTGGCTTCTGCTGTTATGCCCTTATTTTTTCACCTAACTCACAGCATGCAACCTACCCACCATCTCAGGCATGCCATTTCCATTAGCTCAGGCTTCCTCTGCTGCTTAACCAAACTCATAGCATGTAACCTACCCCCCATCTCAGGCATGCCATTTCCATTAGCTCAGGCTTCCTCTGCTGCTTAACCAAACTCATAGCATGTAACCTACCCCCCATCTCAGGCATGCCATTTCCATTAGCTCAAGCTTCCTCTGCTGCTTAACCAAACTCACAGCATGTAAACTACTCCCCATCTCAGGCATGGCATTTCCATTGCCTCAAGCTTCCTCTGCTGCTCAACCATCACTAATCACATTTCTGTGCAATACAGAATAACTGATCTCACCGCTGTGTTATACATTTTACTTTTTAGCATGTTTGACATTCTCCTGTTACACACTACCCTTGACACTTTGTGCCAATTGGTTTTGACCTCCTCATTCAGACTCCATTCTCCTCAATCACACTTTCAACATACTTGTAGCCATTAACCATTTTACCATTTTTTCTCAGTTTTCAGCTTTTTCTGATTTTCCCCATTTGCTCCTATGACCACTGTTTTGTCTGTACTCAGTTCCATCTCACATGCATTTAGATTTCAATTCCACTTCCCTATCATTAGTTGAAGTTCATGTGTGGAGTTTACTAACAGTGTCACACTGTCTGCATAGAGTAGCTTTGTTGATATGCACCCTCCGACTTGTTTGCTAATGCACTAAATCACCAGTATGAACAGCAGTGGGCTCAGAGCTGTACCCTGATGCACACCCACTCCCACTAGTAACCCCTGTGAGAGTCCAACCACTGCTCATATGTTTGTCACTGAGTCCTTTGAACGATCCAGAACTGCCCAAATCAAATTTCTTTGGACAGTGACATAAGCTTTCTTCAAATATAGGACTGTAAAGTTGGATTCTTTCCTCGTCTCCAACTTCTTTTCCTCTATTGCACTGAAAATATTGGCCAGTTCGGCTAGATCTGTGGTGAAGTTGGTGTAGTCTTGTGGCAAATAACACTGCATTCTAGTCTTAAATCTAGTAAAGTCTGTGCTTGAATCACATTTATGCTGATACCATCCTGGTTTGGAGATACATTCCTTATGATATAAGTAGTGTCAGTGGCATAAGGAACTGAATGGAAAAGGGAGCATGGGCCTAGGTACTTAGTACAAAAGTGGGAGTGACTAAGGGATTATGGTGTTGTTCCTTCTTGTTCCTGACATTTAAATTCAGCCAAACAGAGTTCCTTGCTGTATGATCCATTAAGTTTAGCAAGCTGCTTAGGAAAATTATTTGAACATAGCCTATTGAACATAATATGGTGAGCTAAACAAACTAGGCTTTTTGTTTTTGCACAGTTTGCATACAACAACAAAACTTTATCTGCATTAGCAATTTATAGAGCCAAAAGAGGTAGGAATAAATGAAGACACTAAGGCACAAAGAGTTACCATTTCCACAGACTACAGCATTACAGCTTAGTCCGGTAGTTAATATAGAAGACTAAAGCTTTGACTTGTTAATGAGCTGCTTCTGGTGCCAAGAGTCCAGGGTTTGAATCTTTCCAACTTCATTTGCCTACTGTGTGATGTTGAGCAAGTCACTTGACTAGACAGTGCTTTGGAGCAATTGGAAATTTGGTCTAGGCACCTTAATGGTCTCATGGACTGCATCCCTGGTATCTACATATGAACTATGAACTGTGAACCTACAGCAAAGCATTTTATAAGGTGCACCATAATAAACTATGAGTGAAACTGCACTCACTAAAATTAATCTATTCATAACCAAGGCTATATGTAAATGGTAAGTAAACAGGGAAAGGCAAATAAAAGTAAGCAATGGATTATAAACCACAGGACTGAAGAAGCTGGGAGGGCCTCAGTGGTCAGTATCATGGTCTATTCTGTTCTGTATATACATCACAAATTTAGAGGCTCAGAAGAAATAATATTACTCATGCATGTGGAGGACACAGCAACTGTCTGTAAGACAGCTTTGATGGAAGACTCTTCAAAATGGAAAGAAGGACTACCCACATTCTTAGAATGGTAAATGTAAGACCCAATTCCAGTAAATGGAAGTAAAACAAATTTATTTTCATTTGGTAAAACATCACTCTAATATGACAGTTTGAATGAAGGCTATACTCATACATGCTTTTAAGACCATAGCTTATTTCTTACTCCATCAAAAAACTTACTGCAATAAGTATGCTTCACATACTCTAAGCTTAAGTCACATGGATTTCGGCAAATGCTTAATTTTTAAGCAGAGTGTCTGCATACTTTTCTTTACACTGTACTAATAATCATGTGTGTACTTTGCTATTGTTAGCATTTATTTATTTTTTATTTTTATTTAATATTTGTTTACTGAGAATGTCCAACTTGGAACAAAGCCAATTTTCAGAGGAGGCCTGGGAAGAAACACTCTAGATGTATGTATGTCTCTCTAACCTGGGAAGAAACCGGAGCACCCGGAGGAAACCCACTACTACAGGATATATTAAACATTTGTTTCACTATAGCTCATCATCTTAAATCTTTGTCTGTAAATTTCTAAACAATGCTTGCTATAAAATCACATGGTTATATTTCCACTGCGTATAATATCTCTCCCAAATGGCCTGGCTCTCCAGTGAAAAAGGTGTTTGAAACACCTCACTAATCAGGGTAATGAAGGATAAACAAATAACTATAAATACCTGTGTATTATAGTACAGAAGAAATTAGCATTGGAAATGCATTTAGATGATCTATGCATGAGAGCAACTATACTTCCATATGGAATACTTACTCAATATATAATATTCGGGGGTGGGTAAGGCAGGTTTATTCTTGTGTGATGTAGTTTGGCCATGAGGGTAAAGCCTGAGGAATTCCAAGTAACCCAACAAAACCAGCCATTGTTAAACCACACATTACTCACACTAGATCATTATATATTTCTATTATACAATGACACCATTAAACAATTCTTAAAAGTTCTTACTTTGTTCAATAATACCATTGTATTGTTTAATTAGTTTTTGTTCTGTCTCATTTCCTCACTTGGAGATATCTTAGCGATGTACTGTGCATATGTACATTAATTTACATGATTAAGCCTGCACAGTGCATCAACTGTAGTGGGGTTTGTACCACTTTTTCTTTTTTTTTTTATACACTGATGTGACTGTGCGTGAAAAGCTTTTTACATTAGGATGCTTTGATCTACTTAATGTAGCAATAGTAATTTTTTAAGGATTTTTTAAAGTTATTAAATACTTCTATGTAGAATGGAATTTTTTGTTTTATAGCACATAGGTTCATAGGTTCATAAGTGTGTACTAGGCTAATGGCCCTGGCGCCTTTACAAGCCTAGCCCATAGAAGTGCCCTGACATTGTGCCACCCGATATCAGTTCTCAATGACTCTATCAAGTAGAGCCACTGGAATGATCCCTGGGGTGCACTTTCTATTTCCCATCCACTCATCAAGATTTGTCTTGAAGAGGGCCAGTGAGATATTCTGCTGGACATGTATGGGAAGTCTATTCCAGAGCATGGGCAGTCTCTGGGTTATGAACCTGTCCCTCCAGCATGTTCTGTTGATTGTGGTAATGAGGTTGAGGTCTCTGGAGCGTGTGGTGTGGAGGTAATGGAATTTCTTTAGATGCAGAATTTCTAACAGAGCTGGGTCAGACATGGCTTTGTAAGTCAAGCAGAAATCACCTCTTAGTAGACAATATGAGACAGAGAATAGCTGGAGTTTTATGAGTCTATCCATGTAGGACACGCTTTTAAGGCCTTGGATCCTCTTCGTGAGGTACTTTTGTGGCCTCTGTAGCTGTTGCAGGTGTCTAGTGAGGTACATGCCAAATGGGGCATTATACTCTATTAAAGAGAAATGATGATCTTTCTTCCTGGATGCAAAACCCTTGGTAATGAGATGTGCCACACTGAAGGACTTTCTGACCACAGTGGCAATGTGGTGGTCGAAGGAGAGATTGCCGTCAACCTGTGTCCCCAGATCTCTTATAACTCCTTCAGTGTTCAGTGGGCTCTCATCGATGTGGTAATTAGTGGGAACTGAGTTTTTCCCAAAGGGGATTACAACGCATTTTTTGGCATTAAGCTTAAGGCCATGGTTTCGACACCAGTCATTGTTCTCAGTGATGCCTTTCTGTAGGATGCCTGCATCACTCGGGGAGTTGATAATGGCTCCCAGCTTGCAGTCATCTGTGAACTTGGTCAGCTAGAGTTCCTCCGTGTTGGCCTGGTCTTCTGAGAAGTAGATGCCGAACAGGAGAGCACCCAGGACCAATCCCTGACTGGTCAGCAGAATGATTTGAAGTCCACTACTTTCACACTGTAGGGTCTATCTGTGAGCCAATTTGCAACCCACCTAATGATATAGGGGTTGATGCCTAGTTTGGTGAGTTTATCAATAATTCCTGAGTGATGAATGGTATCAAAGGCCTTGGCCAGATCAAGGTAGGCTGTATGAACTGCCTTACCCTTATCTACCGCTCTGATGACTGACTCAAAGAAGTCAACCAGGTTGAGCAGGCATGATCTACCTTTCACAAAACCAAATTGTGTGGGATCTATAGTTTGAAGATTCCCTATATCCTTGTTAATTAGGTCCATGGTGATGTGCTCTATAGCCTTACATATCAGACTCGTCAGGCTAATGGAATGATAATTTCCAGGGTCTGTAGTCACTCCTCCTTTATGGAGAGGGATGACTGTAGCAGTGCTCCATTCAGTAGGGACAAAGCCTGAGGTGAGGCTGTGAGTGAACAGGGCACACAGATGTGGTGCCAGTTCACTTTGTAATTCATGTAGAATACAGCCAGGGATATTGTCGGGTCCCATGGAAGCTGTATTCTTGGCCTTGGACAATGCAGCTTTAACCTGTGCTGCAGTAATTTTGGGTGCCTGGCATTCTTCCGATATTGAGATCGGTCCTTTATGGGGGGAGGGAGGGGTAAAGTTGGCACTGAATCTGTTGGCCAGTATGTTGGCAATATCTGTTGGCTCAGTATAGGAGGTACCATTGTGCAGTAACTCAGAACAAATCTGGGTATTGCCATGGAGATTCTTGATATAACTGTAGAAGGCTTTGTGGTTGTTTTTAGTGTTTGCCACAATTCTGCCTTCATAGCTGGCTTTGGAGGTTTTGATGAGGGATCTCAACTTTTTGTTGAGGCTAATAAGGGAATTTTTCCAGTCTTGGGACTTCACTTTTTCCTGCAAGAGTTAATATGAGGTTTACGATGGTACAGACTGAAAGTAGATGGAGATCAATTCTCTAGATCCATTTCAATGAATGTTTGATTAGTCAGAAGCATCCTTCACCTAAGTATAGCTTACCTTTAAGTACTATGACCACATAGGTAGACTACATTTAATTGGGGTGGCCTAAAGGCCTTCCCCATGTGGTGCGTTGACCTTCTCAAACTTGCAGTTACAGAAATATTCAATGAAGAAGGTTTGGAGAAACTATTTTTAATGAGTCTGATTTTGATAAACTGTTGTGACTAATGCCAAAATAGTTAACTTGCATTGCAGATCCCTTCAATGTGCTAAGAAATTCAGAAAATATACTTTCAAGAATCCAGTATAGATATATTCTGAATACATTTATTTGGATAAGTGCATACTAAAATGCCAAGGTTTACATCTATATCTAGATGTGTGTGTGTGTGTGTGTGTGTGTGTGTGTGTGTGTGTGTGTGTGTGTGTGTGCACAAGTGCATGTGCGCACACACACACACACACACACACACACACACACACACACACACACACACACACACACACACACACACACACACACACACACACACACACACACACACACACAGACACAAAACCCACTAATATACATTGCAGAATGTCCCTGAGAAGCCTTACCTTCACATCTATTGTAATCATCAAGGATGGTTCCTGGAGGACACCAGCAAACAACTTCTTCATTTGCAAAGTCAGCCTCACACTGTCCTGTTTCACAGTGGCCACAAAATTCTAGCTTGATTTGTACCTCACCATCACCTTCTGTCACTGTACAGGTAAAGAGAGAGAGAAAAGGCGAAATATGTGAGAGAAAGGTAGGAGTATATCTCAAAGTTTCATGCATATGAATAATTATTTATCCTATTGCCAAACTGTAGAACATAACTACTATCTCATTAATGAATCACAACATAGAGATCTTCATTAAGATATCATCGAGATGAATGATACAATATGCTGTCTTACTAAGTAAGCGCAGATAACTTGTATGTCTCAAGGACACTGCAAGTCTCAGTATAAAACTAGTTCAGCTTCTAGCCTTGTTTGGGATTTATGATTCGTTCCACTTCTTTTATAAACAGCTAGCATGCTGCAGAGTGACTTTATCACATATTTTATACTCCTTGATGAATTTTGCTATCCATATATTTATCTTACTTACTGACTGCACCACTAAATTATAATGTGGTGTAGTGACATGCTATCTAGTACACTGATATGTTTAAAGAAACTTTACCCCAGTCCTTTTAAGTTTTGACTTGGACCAATAATTTAAGGACTGTTTCTGAACAGACCACAGACTATCTACTGATGGATCCCAAATGGCCCATGTGTTCCTCATATATCTCAGTGAAGTGAAGTCTCCATTTAATGACGGCTTGAATTGGGGGGGGGGTGAAGAAGTGAGATGCCTTGTTATTACAAGTCATCATATCAATGAGGGATGACTGCTATATTTGAACAATCTCCCGTACATGCGCAGAGTACAGTCCATCTACATAGGAAATGCATGTAATATACCCCTACGTGCACACAGTACAGTGCATCTACATAGGGAATGCATACATTATACCCCTACGTGCACAGAGTACAGTGCATTTACATAGGGAATGCATGCAATATACCCCTACATATGCAGAGTACAGTGCATATACATAGGGAATGCATGCATTATACCACATCAATATTCCTTTGCATAGGATAGCTGCCTGCACACATATCAAGTAAAGAATTTCACTTTGGAGCAACCACTGGCTTCTGAATGAAGGTGAACCAGTAGAGGTATCATATCATACCTTCCATCCAAGGAATGAAAGATGGTCCTACATACTATGCCTGGCCAGCTTTTAGGCTGCCTGCTATCTAGTCAAACCCAGTTTACCAGTAGCCAATGTGGTTGCCCCCCACACCCCCCAACTTAATATTCTCACTCCAGGGTCGCGCTACAGTGGGGAAATGGGCATATACCTGCCAGTGCTGTTTTTCGGTCAAATGAGTTTTTGGTCTTATGGGCTTTCGGTAAAATGAACTTTCGGTATTATGGTCTCAGTCAAATGGGCTTTGGTCATATGAACATTTGGTCATATGTAGTGGACCCATATATATATATATATATATATATATATATATATATGTATATATATATATATATATATATATATGTATGTATATATATATATATATATATATATATATATATATATATATATATATATATATATATATATATATATATCTATATATATATATATATATATATATATATATATATATATATACACATATATGTATACACACGTGGGTGTATGTGTGTGTGTGTGTGTGTGTGTGTGTGTGTGTGTGTGTGTGTGTGTGTATATATAATATATATATATATATATATATATATATATATATATATATATATATATATATATGTACACAGTCCTAAAGGAAGAATAACTCAGACAAATTATGAAGGCACAAGAGGGCTTTTCCCTGTGGTTTGTACACTTCCATTATGGAGGCTCAGCTAATCTGCAAAACCTTGCTTCTTATTAGCAACTTTGTCTGGCTTCCACAAACAGGTTCAGTAAAAGATCAACTACCACATTATCCAACTTTAAGCTTTAGAAACTCAAAGTGAAGGTAGTTTAAGGCTGTTTGTCCTGCTCACTACTTCACACCTTTCTTAACTCCTTATTTTGTGGAGTAGAGCAAACACTGTTTGACCACTAGTACAATCTCTCCCGCTGCGTAGTCAGAACTACATCCATCAACAACATCATTCCAGTATCATTCATTCAACCTTCCTGATAAGAAGTTATTCCTTATACTCACTGGAAACAACTCTGTCTGGCATCAGATTGTCTTTTGACAAGCTTCCGTCTATGAGTAAGATATTATTTCATTTACCTGTGCTTGTTAGCTGGAATAATGACCTGGTCCAATCTGGATCCATTTAGACCACTACCAGCAGCATGCAAAGGTGTTGTACTACATTGTAAATTGGACCACTCAATGAATTAGCCAATAAATTAATATAATTAATATTGCAAGGTATTTTATGTCGATTCTACACCATCTTAGTTAATCTTTCATTTAAATGCACTTTAATTGCACTCTATCAGAGTCAGTCTTATGAGCTACATTATGAATCTCCTTCAGAAGTTCAGGTGAGGACCTTGGCAGTAATATCCATGGAAATAACAGCTCACCTCTTTTCCAGCTGGTGGTGCTACTTCCCACAGAACCCCACTAACCCCCTGCCCATTGTGACTGCTTGTCAGAATTGCATCTCAGCTTCACATTTTCATCCATTTCATTTCTCTATAATATCTGCTTGTTCAGATGATGCAAATAAAGAATAAGCAGAAAAGAGGTTGTACGCAATCATGTCGTTCCATTACATTTGAAATGTCCCTCTGTTTCCAGATCCCAGTAGTCAGTTCTAATAACTGACTGGGTGAAGCTGGATTCTCTTTCTCCTAACTTTTGTCTTAGCAGAAACTAGATAATTCACGTTTGCTAGTCAAATGCCTCTCCATTGTTGGCCTTGTCTACTGCTAGCTATTCATTAAGACCAGTCACAGACGAGTTTTGTTAACTCTATGTACAGTTATTCACTACCTCTCATAGGAAGGAACACCATACTTCTCAGCCTCTAAGCTCAAGAAATCTGAACAAAGCCAAAAATAAAAGGGGGACAAAGGCCCAAAATTATTTTATTTATTTTTTATTTTACATTTGTTGACCGGGCTAGTCTAGCTGGAAGAATTTCCATTTTCAGTAGAGGCCCGGGGAGAAAAGCTCCACAAAGTGAGATACATTCTAAGAAGAAGTAAAAAAGTTTACACACACAAATTGTTATATAAAATGTACTAACAGTACTAATAATAATGAACATCTAAGAGTTAGTAATAGAGTTAGCAAGTAAAAACATATAAAAATAAAAATAAAAGATAACACTCTTATGTGTAAAATACTAGTACAGGAGTTAGTTACTATGACTACTCCATGCAGTTCAATTCTCAATTAACAAGTAGTGACAAAAGAATTGATTGGATTTATATGGAAAGGCAAGGGTAAGGGAAATAATGAGGATGGGAATAAGGGTTTTGTTGGGTAGTAATAGAGATAGACTAATCAGGTTTATGACAGGAGCAAAGCCAGTGATTTTGGAAATGCCTTTTAATGTTTTGTTTGAAGAGGGGCAATGAAGTTATCTTTGTTAAGCTAGTGGGTAACAAATTCCATTTTGACCCAATAGCATTGGTAAATAGAGAGTCACCAGCATTATTATTAGACTTTGTTGAACTTGTCAGAAGTTTACTGGATGGCGGAGAGAGTTGAGATTTTTATATGGGGTTATGAGTTGAGAGAGTATTGGGGTGTTATTAGGTTGGTATAGTATTTTATGGGCAATGCAGAGTTGATGGATTAAAAGATAGTTTTGAAACTCAGGCCAGCCTAGAAGTTGTAAGTTGAGGCAGTGATGAGTTCTATAGGGATTACCAGTAGCAAAGCGGGCAATGTTATTATAGCAGGTTGTCAGTTTGCTAAGGCTGGTCTATTTGAGGTTAGTGAAGATAGGCGCAGCATATAGAAGAGTTGATATAAGATGAGAGTGAGCAATCCTTGTTCTGGTAGGTGGTGTAAGAAAAGGTCTGATTCGATATAAGGATCCTATCTTTCTGTTAACTAACTTTATGGAGTTGTTAATGTGTAGGTCGAAAGAGAGTTTATTGTCAATTGTAACACCTAATAATTTAGTTGAAGTGTCGGGTAAGATAACAGTGGCGCTGTTCGAAGAGATGGAGAAATTTAAAGGGGAGGTTCTAGCTGTGGGAGAAAATAGAAGAAGTTTGGTTTTTTTGGCATTTAGTAAGAGGAAGCGATTAGAGAACCATGTTTCTACTGTAGTGAATACTTTTGGGTGAGAGAGGTTAGTTCTGGGGTAGAAGGAGCTGAGCAAATGAGTGTTGAATCATCTGCATATTGAATGCAGGTTGCTTGAGGGATTGTAGTTTGAAGATCATTAATGAAGATGGAAAAAAGAAGTGGGCCGAGGATAGAGCCTTGAGGAACCCCAATGGAAACAGGCAGTAGAGATGAGATGTGATTGTCCCAGAGAACAGCTTGTTTTCTGTCAGTGAGGTAAGATTTAAACCATTTAATAGCTGGGGGATCAAGTGAGATGGATTCGAGAGTATTAAGTAATAAGGGGTGGTTTACCATATCGAATGCTTTGGAGAGGTCAATGAAGAGGGCCGAAGAGAGTAGGTTGTTGTTACGGTTCTGGTTTATAGTCTCTACAAAGGAAAGTAGGGCAGTGGTAGTACTGTGATGTGGTCTAAAGCCATGTTGGCAGTTAGCTATTATGTTATGTTTTGAGAGATATTGTACGAGTTGAAGGTGGATACATTTTTCCATAATTTTGGACAGCGGTGAGAGGAGGCGATGGGCCTATAGTTGGAGTAGTCGGTTGAGTTTCCACCTTTGTGAAGAGGGATTATATGAGATACCTTCCATACTTGGGATGATTCCTTCACTAATTGTCCTATTTATAAGAATAGATATGGGATATGCAACAACCTTAGCAGCCTTTTGAAGAAAAAGGGAAGGGAGTTTATCAGCAGAGGGGGTACAAGGTTTTAGCTTAAGAAGTAGTCTGAGAATATGTGATGTGGGGATAGGCTGTAGGGAAAAGTTAAAAGAGGAGTTGGTTGGTTTACTCAGAGGACAGAAGTTGTTAGCATTAAGTTGTTTAGCTAGTGCTTGGATAGTTTCCGTGAAGAATGAGTTAAGAGCATCTGCAGTCTGTTGTGGGGTATCAGGGTCTGCATTTAGTGGGGAAGGTGTTTTGGAAGTTCCTGGTGAGAGGAGTTTATTGATTGAGGACCAGAAAAGTTTAGAATTGTTAAGATGGGTTTGTTGAAGGTCAATGTAGAATTTCTTTTTATCAGCTATGACTGCTTTTTTAGTTAGATTTCTATGCTGTCTAAAGAGTTGGAGATCTGTTTTATTTCTGTGGGATCTCCAGATGGCCCAGACTTTATTCCTAGCGAGAATAAGATTTTTAGTTTCATGGGAGAGCCAAGGGGCTGTATTGGATTTTATTCTAATAGCAGCTCTGGTGCATGTGTGTCAAGAATGGATAGAAATATTTTGTTAAAATGTAGTACTGCATCTTCAAGAGGAAGTGTTTTTAGTGGGTTCCAGTTACACGCTGAGTTCGGCTTGAAATAGGTCAGGATTAAAATGTTTGATGGTGCGTATTTTTCTAGTAGTGTGGGGATTTGGACAGTCAGTTTTTTCTCTTGTTATAAAAGTTAAGGAGTGGTCACTAACATCGTCTGGCAAGGTTCCTACTTTATAATTACCTTTTGGTCTGTTTATGAGTATCCAGTCTAAAATGCTTTCTCGATTAGTGTGTTTATTGAGCCTGGTAGTTAAGGTAATGGTTTGGGTGAAGCCGTGAAGGTTAATATGGGATGAAGGATAGTCTGCATTAATGCTATTCCAGTCTATGTTCAGGTCACCTAGAATGATGGTTTCCTGTGGATAAGTAGTTGATAAGCAACTAAGATAATCTTGAGTATTGGAATATTGTTACCAGGAGGCAGGTACAGACAGATGATATATATGGATTTTTGGAATTTAATTGGAGTTTGGCTATGATGGATTCTATCTTGCTATCTTGAGATGAAGGGAGGAAGGTGAGTGATATTTAGGTGGTTTTAAAAGAATAGCAACACCACCACCTTTTCTTTTGGGACGATCGAGTCTTACTATGTTATAGCCTTGGGGAATTATTTCAGTGTCTTTAGTGGTAGGTTTTAGCCAGGTTTCAGAGGCATAGAATATCAGATGAATGTATGTGAAGGAGGGCATGTAGGTATGGTACTTTGTTGTTTAAGCTTTGGGTATTAAGATGTCCGATTAAGAAGCTGTTGTTGATTATGGGTGTATATACTGTGGGGAAGAGAGAGATGGACCAGGGTTAGGGTGGATATCACCATCTTGAAGGGTAGGATTGCTACATTTGATATCCAGGTAGAGTTTATGTAAGGTTAGAGTTTTATTTTTGTTATAGGTAGTCAAGACATAGTTGAGATGTCTAAGTCTGTGGAATTTAGGTAGTTGAAAATTGGGGGTTGATGAAGTAAAAGGATAAGAGATAAGTGGAGTGGTGACTGTAGAGGTGTGTTTATGTGGAAGGAGGATAGAGTATCAAGAGATACCTTGTAAGAGGATAGGAGATAGATTGAGCATAGGGTGGAGAGTAGTAGGAATGATAGTGAATGCTGGCTATGCAGATAGGTAGCCATGGTAAGATGTGTTAGAGAAAGTAGAGAAGGCAATAGAGTGTATGGGAAGCAGGTTGTAAATGGGAATTCTACTGTAGAGTAGATGTAAAGGTAAAAAGGAATACGGAAGAGTGGACAGAAGAGTGGTGAGGATAAACGTGAGATAGATAAGGAAGAGATGTAGAGAGTTGGAATGGGAAAAATACAGTGGGAGTGTGTTGAAGAGGTGGGGTATGTGGGAGGGATGGCGTTTGAGCGGGAAGGAGAGGTATGGGAAGGGGGGGAGGGGGGAGTGCCCCACAGTACTATAAGGTTAGGACCCGGGGGGGGGGGTGGGAATTGGGGGTAGGGAGGGGAGCGGAGTGAGCCCGTGGGGCTAACGGAGCGGGTACACAACAGAGGTGTAGGCGGAGACAATCAGAAATGCTGGTAGGTATGGCAGGAGCAAACAGTATATGGAAGGAGGAGAAAGACAGGAGACCAAAGTAGACCAGAGGAATAGAAATAGTTATACTGGAGTAAGTAAAGAACAAGCAGTAGGAGGTAAGGTCGAGAGGGGTAAGGAGGAGCTGAGAGGTCAGGCAGAGTACTGGAGCCGTACCAGCACTATTAGTAGGGAGATAGGCAGGCGGAAAGATAGAATGTCGAGCTTAGGGAGATAGGGAAAGTAACTAAAACTTTAAGGCCAGATTCTAGGTATGAGAAGTAGTGAAAGGAGAAGAGAATGAGGAGGCGCCACCTAGTGGCTAGGGCAGGGAAAAGAGGGAGAGTATCAAGGAAAAGAGAGTAATGTAAAGGCAGGAGTAAGGGGATAAGAGAGGAGAGGTACGGCTGCTAGGCACACAAGCACGGGAACTAATACACTCTATAGGTTGGCTGAAAGCAGAGGCTAAAAATCATCAGTGCAGAGCCCATAACATACTTTGGTTCCTTGATAGAGGACTAAATAAGGGAGGCAGATAGTCTTTCAGTACTGTAGGCAGGCAGGAAATCTTCCGTCACCTGAAGGGCAGGCAGGTCAATATTCAAAAGGGATTGAGTTGAGAATTATTTTGGTTCCTTGATAGAGGACTAAATAAGGGAGGCAGATAGTCTTTCAGTACTGTAGGCAGGCAGGAAATCTTCCGTCACCTGAAGGGCAGGCAGGTCAATATTCAAAAAGGGATTGAGTTGAGAATTATTTTGGTTCCTTGATAGAGGACTAAATAAGGGAGGCAGATAGTCTTTCAGTACTGTAGGCAGGCAGGAAATCTTCCGTCACCTTGTTGGTGGGTGTGATACACTCAAGACAGAGGGACTTATATACTGAAAGGTACAATAGTGTGTGGCAGGATTGTTCCACTGAGGAAATTGCAAACATCGCAATACAGGAGTAGCTGACAAGCATTGAGAACATGAACCACAAAGTATTTTAGAGAATGATGAAGAGTACATCAGATTGGATCAGCCATTTCCAACAATCCAAAGAAGTAGATGTGAGAAAACAGCAGCTGTAATGTCCAAGTGTGTAGTCTAAACAAGTCCCATTAATTCTTCAAGCAGCCATCTCCTACAAAGCATACTGCTTTTCCAGATGACTTGCACAGACTCTACAGAACAGCTTTAAAAGCAGAATATAGTCGTTATGTGTAAAACTTACTAAAAAGTTCAATTAGAGACAGATTTTAAATATTACTCATATAAAAGAATTTTACTAGAATACAAGGTTTTGCAGTAGCATGCATTTTTCTGAACTCAAACGTGTGTCATTGTTTAATGACTTTAGTCTTCAATGATTTGCCAGAAAATTACAAATTTTATAAGGAATCTACTAAAAATATAAGTGAAGGTGAGACAGTGCACTACAATATCGCCAAATATAATGCAAAAATCTGTGAAGTTCTGGACAGTTGAGAGGTACGATTTGATTGCCTAGAGTAACTCAACTGTGAATCAGTTAAAATAATTTTCTGCTAGTACCATTTCACTAAATATAAAGTGCTTCTAATTCTTAAGAGAAGTCGTACTCTGTTGACAATAAAAGTGAATATTTTTGTTTATGGAGACTACTGATGTGAAGGCATTGTTATGGGGTGGGGGTAAGGGGACAATACTGATTAAACAGAATACACTTTCTGTAGTACAGTGTGATGAAACAGAATCACCACTGACTCTGGGAACTGTTTTATAGCAAGCAGTTTGACTAGATATGATCTTGTGTGAGTTGAGAAGAGGAAGGATAAATAATATGGCATCTTCCTGACTCCATGCCCCTGTGATTTAATGTTGTTTAATACTCCACCATAGTTTCCTTTCCAGTTTATATAGCTATATTTTATTTAAGCACTGATCAGTCAGTGGCAGTTAACTGCTTCCTAGGGGCAGAGTACTTCAAATCCTTTTAATCAGGGGCCTGATGCAGATCTTGTAAAAATATCATATCCTTCTATGAAGTTAACAGGTCAAAAGCAGCAGACATCTATGGCCTTAGGACATGAACAGATTTAGCTTCCATTTGTTATATGTAGAAGATAAGCCATTGACCCACATAAAGGTGAAATGCCAGCATTAAGGAAAAATGAGTTTCTGATGCTCTTTACATTTTAGTGACAGCATAGATGACAACTATTTTTATCACTGAGTATCTCAGTTTTTCATCTTAATCTAGAGATCAGTTAAGTCACACAGATAATAATGAATAAAGTGCAGTAAGGAAACTAAACATCTATTATCATTGGCATAACTATTATGTCAACTGCAGGTATTTGTTAGGACTGCACAGTAAGGTGCCACCTTTTATAACGTAATAATCAATGTATGTTAATTCCAAAAAATAGTATTTCAATAATGTGCTGATTAAAATATTTACCAAAATCTACTTACTGTATCTTTTTTCACATCAGTCTTTTTATAGAAGTACATAATATATAATTAATGGGATTATATTTTTTAACAAATTGAGCTACACAAACCTGGGACTGATTTTTTATTTTTCATGTTAAAGAATGTTTGATGCACAATAAGTTACTCACATCAAAGGTCCGTTGTTAGACCAGAAAACAGAACTTAAATTGTTAACTCATAGTAGGAAGAAAACTGCCTTTTTTGCTTTAGAGTACATTTATAAAGAAGTGCATCTCATTGTTTATTAAGCTTACTACTATGATAGGTTCTTCTGCTATCCAGTTTCAAAGCGGGTACATGCAGATGTGACTTGTTCAAAGTAAAACCCTGAGAATCGTGTGTCTAGAACTTTATGAATTTTATGCAATGTGCCCAGAGCTTCTGGGAGACTAACACTGGCAAACAGTTCTATAATATCCCTAGACAGAATTGAGCAGGCAATTACCTTCTGGTGCCTGAGGTGTTAATATAACCCTGGTTAACTAATAAATTGTGATCAAAATACAGATTGTTGCCATCATAGGTGGCAAATTTCTGAATAATTATAAAAACATGCGTCTAGAGCATTTCTCCCTGGGCCTCCGCTGAATATTGGCTTTGTTCCAAGTCGGACTTCCCGGTAAACAAATGTTAAGTGAATAAATAATTGTATCTGTTTTGAGAAGTTAGCAGCAATGTGGTAAGAGAAGAGAGTGCTGTCTTTCCAGAGGTAACTATACTGTATGTTTTGGCATTTAAGGTGAGTCTGTGACTGCCATACTAAACACTGGACTGAGCAGGGCTGTGCAGGAGTGCCAGAATGCCCAAAAGAGATTTGACAAATGTACCTAGTGTGTGGTCTTCAGGAAATGTTGTTAGCCACAGTGCCTTTACATCTGTTTTCACTTCAGACAATACGCTAATGAATAGCAGGGGGTGCAAAGCAGAACCCTGTGGAACCCTACTGATGATACTGCTCTGGCTAGAGGATGTACCCCTACTTTAACAGCAAGGGCACTGTTGAAGAGTCATTTCATTATCCAGCAAACCACATATAGGTATACGTTAAGTTGGGAGATTTTATCTATGATACCAGCATGTGGAATTTTGTCAAAAATCCTTACTGAGGTCAATGTAAGCAGTATGAACTGCGAGAACCTCATCCAGGACTTCAGTGACCCTTTCAAAGAAATTAATCTTAACAAACACAATCAACATTTTACAAATCCAAATTGGTCTGAGTCAAAGGTGTAAGAGGAGTTTGGATAAGTGGTACTTGCCACTTACTAGGAGACAGCTGGGGGAATTACAAGACCCCCGCATGGAGCCATTACATTTGGTTTTGGATGGTGCAGATACAACTTGGTCTAAGGTGAGTTGGGGAATGCAATGACTGGTAATAGACAAACACTTTGCTGGACTAGGAGCATGAAATTAACACTGAATTAGTCTGTGAGGATATTAGGAGTGCAGTGTCTTGTTTGCATTAAGTCCAGCTGTTTGACTGGTTTTAGTCAGAAGGCATTAGTGTAGGAAAAGATTTGATGAAATTCTTGAAAATGTGACACAAAATCCCTGTCTGAGCTTTGAACATGTAACTGGTGGGTGTACAGTTCTGTGCATTATGGCCCAAAACTCATCTACCTTTGTGAAGAATGGAGTTAGTTAAAAAGATGGTCAAAAAGGCACAAACCTTTGAATTGTGGGGTAAACAGAATTCCATCTGAAGTAATATAAGAGACGCCATCTTCACCATCTTTATCTGGATCATTGGATTCTGCTGCATTACCACCTACAGTGAAACAGACAAATAAAAGGAATAAAGCAGAAGCAGTGAGAAAAGTGCAGATCTGTTTTTTGGAATTTAATAAACACTTGGAAAATAAATGAATAATACAATTCTAAGACTTCTGGAAGCTTTTCTACTCTACAATTTAAATGTAATATTTGGTAATACTGCTTAAATAGGATGTTATCTGCCATAAATGATTATCTAATGTATAAATAATAACTTAATCTTTAATCGATCAGATATCATTTTTATTACAACAAAAGAATGAAAAGCTAAGCGTTTACATCAAAGTCAATGCATGCAATAACAGCATATTTTACTTTGACCTTATTTACTGTTAGTCTAATCTAGGAATAAACTATATCTAGAAAGGGGGATTTGGAGGCAGACCCATCATGTAAAGTATGTGAGTGGGAGGGCTGGGAATGTAAATATTTATATTTGTATCAATATTATCTCTATGTTCATTGTCCATAGCATGTGTCCACTGTTGTAAGAAAGTATTTCTGTATTGCACAGCTTATAAACAAAAGGGCTGTGTCTAGATCTAGGAATATGACCCCCCCTTTACTCAGCCCTCATTAGGCCAGTCATTGAATATAATGCCCCCTCTGGCATGTATCTGCCCATACACATGGCACAACTGGAATGCCTACAGAGATACCCAACTAAAAGGATACAAGGCCTAAACAAAATGTCCTGTATGGACTGACTCAAAGCCCTTTCACTATACGCGGTATCCTAGAGACTTCTAAGTGGCGCATGGCTAGGTTTAAAAAGACCCTTTTTAGCCTAGTAAACACCTATGAACCCATGAAGGTGACCTGTGTTTGGCATATAAGGCATTCTCCAACCCAATACTGATGGATTTAGTACACATTAGCAAGTCAAATGGCATCAGAAATATGCATTCTAGGGATCTAAAACTTTTCTGCAACATCAACAGAATGGTTTAGAGAGACAGGTTTATCTTGCAGAGGATACTGCTGCTCTGGAACAAACTCCCCATCCACATAAAATAAAGTTTCTTCCTGTCCATATTCAAGGGCAACTTGGATTTATGTATGGAAAACAGAAAATTTAGGATAAATTCCAAATACGGACACTTTGAGTAAAAGACAGCAGCAACACAATTTATTTCTACCAAATCACAATGCTTTCAGGAAAAGTCCCTTCTTCAGTGTGTAGAAAAGTTAAAATAACAACCCTCTTAAAACACTCTTATTAGTCCACAGCCCAATCAAAATGATTCACATTTAAAACTTCAATTAAAAGTTAAAGATACAATCAGTATAAGAATTACAGTATATTCATTTGTTTCCTCTTAAATACAGGTTTGATGCTAGTAGCCATATTTAAACCTGGTTTATGGTCTGCATCAACAATGTAATGCATTCATACTAAATCATTGTTTAAGTCTCCACCTCTTATATTTTTATATTTAATTTCTATCACTCTAAACCATTTCATTACTCAACGTGTCTGTATTTGGAATTTATCCTTTGTTTTGCTACTTTATATTCCAACGGTTTACCTTAGTGCTGGTTTCTGCGACTGTTTTGTGCAAACAGAAAATTTACTCAGGTAGCTCCTAAATGTTTTATCCCATGCATGGGTCCTCTCAAATTATCTATGGTATGATTCCAGTTATTCCCATATGTATTTATTGACCACAGGATGGTTAAGGACAATCCCTAACCAAATGGGATAAGTTAATTCGAGCACAAAAAGGGAAATTGTCTTGGCTTAAAATGGCCTACAAAGCAGCTAGTTGACAATGGGCCTAAGCTACTGTGAGATAAAAAGTATTATATCAGCTCTGCTTTTCAGTGTTTTGTAAGTGGACCCCATAGAACCTTTATTTGACCTTGACGATTAGTACCATTTTCATCATAGCTGCAGTCACTGGTAATTTATTTCCACAAATACATGACAGTCAGTGACAAAAACAGAATAAACAGTGGCATGTTTAATGGTGGCCACATTATGTTATGATATGTGTTCATGTGCTACTGAGCTGTTCCAAGCAGATCTGTAGCTGTGACTGTTGTTTGACTTGTCTCTGATCTCATGTTATTCAGCACTCTATTTCAGGCTGATTCAAGAGGGTAACTAATTTAATGAAAAAATCATGTGAGTTTGAAAAATGTAACTCATGAGAACTTCTTGTATACTTATCCTCTCTGACATTAAGCAGTAAACTAAATTTTCATGAGTAAAACATGATCTTTAAATATTTTCTCTTCCTGTTGTTAAACAGGAAATATTTTGGAGATGAAACAATCTTTAGCTGGAAATGTTGTATTAAGGAGGTAAAATGCTCACCAGTGCCATGGCATAGAGGGATAAAGCTCTGACTATACCCCAGGTAGTCTACATTCAATTAGCAGCTTGGGCATCTGTGGTCCTGGCAGGGAGGGCTGTGCCTATCCCAGGGGGAAGGGATGTTCATCTCAGTGCTTCGTAATGGTAGGTGCTGTCCATGAAGAAGACAGCAGCCATTTGATGATTCTGGGATGAAGGGAGGGGAGACACAAGAGGTTAGGTCAGACCATAAAAAAACTCACCCCCTCGAAGAAGAAGTAACTGATGAGACCCAACCCCCCTGGATGCCCTTACATTCCATTTTGGCCCCAGCATGAAAACAATCTGTGTTGGTCAGGGGGATGAAAAAGGATGGGCTGATAAATCTGGTGATAGATGAGGATATTGGGGGTAGAAACTGGAAAGTATGAAGCGGGTGGGCAAAACAAAAAATGAAAAAAAGGTAATATACTCTTATCCAGCTAGCTTGGGTTTTTCTTTTGGGCCTTTTCTCTTTCCGACATTCTGGTCATTAGTAATAGCATTTACTGGCACCACAATGGATTTATGTGGCCTGACACAAGTCAGCACCAAGACTTGTGTAGCTTTAATAGCAACAGTTCCACCCTCATACCTGAACTATGTGCTCTCAGCATGTCCTCACATCCTCTCCTAAAGGAAAGATGAACAACTTGGACATCATCAGTTTTCTCCACTGTCTCCATGGTAGCTCTTAAATAGTGTCTGTGACAATAGTTAAATTTGAGTCTGCTGGGTCATACTCAGGGCTTCATCTCATTATGCCAGTGCAACTGGATTCAGTGTAACTGTATGTTATGGGAGGGAAACCTCTGCTGCTTCTGCCTGCGTACCTTTCTGGGGTGCAATAAGGCCTTCTCGGAGATTGTGGCAATAGTACTTAATAGGTTACCTCTTACTGACCATAGTTCTATGAGAAGACAACACTCATGTTAAGAATAAAAGTGATACCTGAAAAGGTTTGATTGGGTGGAATGCCTTTGATTTATTTATTCTTTCATTCATTCATTCATTCATTCATTCATTCATTCATTCATTCATTTAATTTCACTTCATGTGTTCACCAAATAAGTGACCTGTTGTTCCCATCAACAGGACAATTTTCAGCCACAACCTGGGTCATCATGCAAATGACAAAACCAATTATGCACATAATGCAATATATAAACAAGGCAGAATATGGCTAACATAATGCTGTACATATACAATGTCAAATATAACTTAAAAAGGCACAGTGTTTTATAGTAACATTTTTTTAAACTAAAACTAATAAAAAGGTGAATTATTTTCATAGTACCATGATACATTCAGATATGTGGTTACGTAGCTGTAGGCTGAAGAGGTTTTAAGTTGATACCACTAGTCAACAATTTCAGAAATTACTTATCCTGGATTCCTTAAACAGTTGCTCATATTTATTTAACAGCCATTTTTGAAAACCAAACCATTTGTCAGTCAGTTTTGTACTTTTTGACATACAGTTGGTTGTTTATTATACTGATATTTTTAAGTAGAAAGCAAGTTGTTTGCAATTTAATATGTAATATATATTTTTCTTATTGAGAACAGATGTTTAGAATATCTCTTTAAAAATTTATTGGAAAGGTTCATTGGTGAATTGACTGGTAATTATTGTATTAGAAAACTTGTATATAACAAAATTTTTGGCACCAGTGCTTTCATCTGAAGAAGTCTGTGTCTCAGACGAAAGCACTCATTTATTTGCTTTTTAAGTTATTAAAAATCGACTGTTGCACTTTATTTGTGGTACTGGACTCCTGTTCGTTGTTTGATTTGGTATCAGTCGTTTTTTGGTTGATTATATTTGACATACAGAATTCTAGGTAGTAGGGGTTATTTTACTAAATGCTTTCTCAGTTGTTAATGTGTAAACTAACCTTTGTAGTTGAGAGTCGTCCTGACTTCTTAGTAGCTGGAATGTCTTATAAAATAGCTCGGTTCTATGAGAGAGGCAATCGTTATCATTTAATGGTCTGCAAATTAGATTGCCAAGCAAAAAAGGTGGTTCTGAATTCAACAGGCACCAATTTAACTTTTTGTATAGTGAAACAATGATGTTGTCTGTTATGGGCTGTGTGGATAAACCTTAATATCTTATTCTCTGTGGTTTGTAAGAGACCTGTATTATATGATGACTGTAAGGCAGGCTATAATTGGTGGAGCATACTCAAGTCTGGCCAGAAGTATGCCTAATTTAACTGTGCACCTTACATCCATGCTCAGTAAATGTGATATTTTGTATGAAACTTTCATTTGGTTCAGTACCATGCTAATTCACAGTTGTGTTTGTGAAAGGAAAGGTTTTGGTCCAATGATGACTAGCAACTGGAATTTCTGGATTTTCAGGATCCTCAACTGATAATGTGGTGGGACTGTCAGTTGTATTTGTAGGTCCAAATAATATAACTGTAGATGTTTGAGTGTTTATGGAAAGTCTGTTGTTACAGGCCCAGTTCCACACTGTACTGCTGCCAGCTATTTTGTTGCAGTATGTTTAATGGATTTGTATAGCCTTAGAGGCACTAAATAATCTGCATACAGAATACATTCTGAATTGGGGAGAATAACTTGTGGGTCATTAATGAACAATGAGAATAACAATGGCCCCAGTACTGGCCCTTTTGTAACCCACTTTGAGGTTGTACCAATTTCAGATAGTGGATTCTATGAATGTACAATAGAAGTCTGATTATAAAGTTGGGAGTTATACAATTGTTGCACTTTTGCAGGAAAAAATATTGTTTAGATTTTGCTATTTGTAACCAAGCTGGCCAGCTAAACACACAGCCACTTTCCAGGGGTAACTCAGGAGCTATGTCTGATTAAGAGACTTGTTCAATTATACACAGGAGGCATGTGAGGACCGAGGGAATCAAACCCTGTACAACAGGAACTAGAACGTGCAACCTTAGCATCTGTGCCAACTTACAGTATACTGCTAGTTTAAAGTCTAAAACAGATCGCATTAAATAACATTATTCCATTTTAAAAGGCACAGTTTGCATGTAAAGTACTAAACTGCTGTGATGGTGCTGTATGTGGGTCTAAATGCAGGTTATTAGAAAGTATATATTATATTTGCTGATGTAATCCAAAATATGCTTGAAAACCAATTTTTCCAAGAATTTTAGCACACAGGCAGGTATTTGCAATGTATGACTTTTGTAGTTAACATTTGATAAAACATATGTTACAGGATCCAGATAAGAAAGGGTGACCAACAAGCAGCAATTAAGAATGAAGGTAATGAAAATGGGGGATTATAGTTGGACTGTCGTTTTCTAAGCATCATGTCAACAGCAAATTTATCAAGTGATCTCAACCTGATTGGTGACAGCAAATTTACAGAGTGATATGTGTCATAGAGAAATAAAATCCTGACTATGGCCTAAATGACTTCAGCTCAATTATTTGGTCCCCAGAGCTTGATATTACAAGCAGAGAGGATAGGTGCGCCTATCCTGGGATGGGGTGGGGGACAGAGACATGGTGTCATCTTCAATACTAGAGCTCTGGTGGAAGCCTGAACTCTGAGAAAAGATGCAAGTTAGTGGGATGGGAGGACTGATGCAGGGTTGGACACCCTATGGTCCCTGAGGTTAGACGCATGGTCAAGCTATTCTCTAAATTGCTTGCCCAGCCTAATGGTAATGTTAGCACCTAGGAGAAAGGAATTAGACCTAGTGAAAATACTAATTATCTAGTGAGAGGTCACCACTCCTGAATAATAAACTCTTGACTGCAGGCTGAGCATAAGTATGAGCCTGTAATCTGAGTCCTCAGACTGGGAGGACTCAATGAACATTGTAGTGGGAGAGAGAGAGGCCTGATGGTCAGGTATGCTGGCCAAAACAAAAAGATTTACTAAGTGATCTGGACTCAAATGGGGAATTGTTACTGCACTTCTAAACTTATCGTGAAGTGACATAGCTTGTTTGTAATGAACATAATGTTGAAAAAGGTGCTAATAAATACACTTCATACTACAGACCCTTGTGCCAAAGGCTGATGATTGGCTTTATGGTCATGTCACCAGACCTAAAGCTACATGTTCTAGAGGGAGCATGACAGGTTGCAGAAGTTAGTTTTGGCAAACTTGAAACAACCAAAGTATGTTTCCTGAAACTACACTCATCAGCAGTGAAGTTTATCTCTTTCTTCACTGTTGTGTGACCTCATAGCTGGTATATATAAGTTTGGGGGGGGGGGTTCCTCCCACATGGAGGGTGCAAGGGTGGGGATTTCCTCATTTCTTTGCTGAATGTAGTTTCAGTGAACATTTTTCAAAATGTTTACATTCACTGAAAATGCCTTTGTCTAGTCAACATAAACCTATTTTGGGCATTCAGGTGAAGAGAGGTGCTGAGCTGTTAAATGCTCACCACCTGGTAATGATTTGGGTCAGGCAGTTATAGAAGTGGCAGGAGACAGTCTAGACCAACACCCTGTAAAGAACATGCCCTGGGAATGCTTGGTAGATGCTTGTATGTGGAATAAGGATGAGCTCATCTCTCACCTTTGGAAAAGCTTCTGCACATATTGAGGAAGGCAAAAACATAGAGTCTGAATGGACCTTGTTCACACCTCAAAAGCTGAGTCAGTCAGAAGACAATGTGTCCACAGGAGCTAGTGGTGGATGCCAGCCATAAAGAAAGTGAACAAGTAAATGAAGGAGGTCTCCTATCCAGGTCTTGGAGTGGAGAGAAGGCATTAGCTGTGCTAGTCACTGATGAGAAGACCTAGGTATGGCAAGAGTTTAGTTCTAGCAAACCATCCAGTGACTAGGAGGGGGGTACTGCCTAAGCTATTCTCAGGAAGAGTGGAAAATCCTGATCTCAAACGAGGGTATTGTGAGGAGACAGGAAAAACAATATGAAGAACTTACGAAACATGTTCATAGGTTCATAGTTAGGTACTAGGCTATCGGCCCAAGGGTCTACGTAAGCCTACATCACCCAAAAAATTTATTTTCCTGTGCCACTGTCGAGAAGAGACACAGAAGTGATCCCTGGGGTATATTTCCTATATAGGTGATGTGAACATACTCTTTTTCGCGGGAGTAATGCCAAAATCAACCAGTGGGTCCATTTCTGGTGACACATCACTGTGGCAGTTAAGTCATTGGCTCAGGCTACGTCCGGTGACTGGTACATGATAGAACCTCAGGAGCACAAGTAAAAAAAAGAATAACTTTACTTGTGGATTGAGGGAGGAAAGTTTGAGTGTATGTGGGTGTGAGAAAGTTTGTGTTTTTTTATTAACTAGGTTTTTCTTAATTTTTTTTCTTTTTATCGAGTTACTGAATGGCACCACAGCCAACCAGCCTGCTTGTGGTATGTATATAGTGGGTGTGCTAAGTCTGGGTTTAGAAATGATCAATGATAGATTCCTGCAGTCATAATTGTGGTAGAGATTGTCAACTATCCATTGTGTGGTATATCTAATACTAGATAGTAAAGAAGTAAAGAAAAAAACCCATAAATGTATAAAGCAGAAAAATGACAGCTAACCCTTAAGAGCCATGTAAACAATTTGAAAAATAGTACTAACAGGAAGTTGATAGTCAATTGCTGCCAGCAGTTTACATCAGGATGACAGAACCACTGAAAGTAAAATGCCAGAACACAGGCACTTTATTCTCTCTAAGCGACCTTCTTTGACAGAGGATAAGACTGCTGAATTCATATAGGTCTTCAAGGGCATTGGAATAAACACAAAGTCTGACAAAATACTTTGTGCATTCTAAGATGAAAACAACATAATCTTTTGCTATATGCATGATTTAGTTGTTTACTACTCTCAGGGATACCTCACTACATGCAAAAATACAATGGTAGGAGGACAGTTATGAGCCCCTATGGAGTACTAATGCAGTGGAGCTTTAAACAATACTGAGTATCTTACTTCATTTTAGTTCTTTTGCTTTAATAACTAGTGATTCAGGATACAGGACTCACTTCATCAGTTAGCACTGGATGACTAATTGCTGAAAGCAACAGTGAGCTAATGAAAAACTATACACTTTGCATGCCCTGGTCAGTGCTTCAGAGATCAAAGTCTGCAGGCTTTATAAGATCGGTTTCAGGGTTATAACTTAATCAAAAGCTGTGATACATCTCTTAAAAAAGTTTTAGGGATTGCTGTTATCTAAAATCAATGCAATACACTACAATTTCTGAAGAATTTTGACCAGGGACTTAGAAGCAAAACAGACCTACAGTCTGCAAAGCTGCCCACATGCTTGTTTCTGTACATAGGGACAGAGGTTAAATACTTTGAGTTTTTGGATATAGCAATTATCTCATCATCATACTGTACATTCAAGGGAAACTCGTACTCACGCAGACAGTGATTAGATTAGATTTGCTACCTATATTTTCCCTAACCTTGTTACTTTCCTGCAACAGGAGACAAGAGTACTCAGTGCATTGCCAACGCCTTCTTATCATGGGGATGGAGATGGAGTGGGATGATACCAATGGGAGCGCCGGTAAAGAATCACTTAAAAGAATAGGATACCCAGAGGATTTGGAATATCATATTCTTACTGCCAGTAAGCTGTAGTTCTCAGCACAAAACATTTATGAATGAATATATTTTACATTTGCTTTAGAAGAAAATGTTGCATTTTGGTCAAATGAAACTTTCTTCTGAGTATTCATTACTGACATGTAGAGAGTATACTCATACTTGTTTTCTGAAACTCCCTGCTTATTCATAAAGTCAATTAGACACATCTACTAGGCATATGTGTCTGTTTTCATGGGAAGCCTGAGTGCACTGTCTAGCTAAGTAAACTGCTCTGAGTATCACAGAGTTTGGAAGATCGCACTATTACCACCGGTAACATGATGTTCTATAACAATATAATAACAGTTATGAATGAAAAATTATGCTGTGATGTAATTTATATATATTTAACTTCAGCATTTGACAGGGTTATTCACATAAGACTGATCAATAAATTAGTACAACTAGGTATTGATGTACTCTTGATAAGATGGACAGCTGCATGGCTTACAGATAGGACATGGCAAGTATCATACAGCAGTTGGACAGGCAAAATCCTTGGTTAGAGTCATGGTGTCCCACAGGGCTCTTTCAGACCTAACTTTTTTATCTGAGGTGTTCTACAGTCTATATGTAGACGACCTGAAATTGGGTAAACTGATTACATGTGTTACAGATAAGGCATGTCTGCAAAATAAATTGACTAAATTGACCATATGGGCACAGGAGAATAATATTCTGATAAATACATCAAAAACTAAGCATATGAGATTTGATAGGTGTAAATTGAAAGGTGAATATTTAATAATGGCTCATTTAAGGACCTGGGTATATGGGTAGATTAAGCTATGATTTTTTCTTATCATATCAACCAATTGGTTAATGATAGTTATAAAACTATAGGTTGTATAAAAAGATTTATAAAGTCTACGAAAAAAAATAATGAAGTCATTGTTTGTTAGTTACATTTGACACAAACTTGAGTATGGAAAACAATATGGAAACCCTATAAGAAAACAAGCATGAGTAAACTGGAAAGAGTGCAATGGAAGTATATACCAAGGGTATCCATGGATGTGAAAATTTAAGTCATTATGAAAGACTAAAATATCTGAAGTTGTACAGTGTCTCTTACAGATATTTAAGAGGAGATCTTATTCAGGTATATAGGGCATTTAGGGACAACTACCTCTGGGAATGTTGGAGGTTAACAAAAAGTACTAGAAAATCATCAGACAACCTATGTAGAAGATTCTACAGGAATGAGAAGTGCACTAATTGGTTCTCTGACAGAGTAGCTGATGCATGGAACAGACCACCAAATTACATTAGCGCAAGCACTAGTCTAGATATTTTTAAGAACAACCTGGACACTTATTTTGGGAACAAGTGTTTTGGTATACTGGCAAGCTAGAAGGCCATTAATGCCCGTGCTTGAAATATTTATATGTATGTATGTATATGTATGTATGTATGTATACATGTAAAAGACGTCTTAGTTCTCAAAGAAACTCTGTTCCTAGACTCTTCTTGCAGAGGTTAGAGCAATTAGTAAAACTGCTTTCCATGTTAAGAACCTCAAGTCAGCCAGATTAATTGGTTCAAATGGAGCAAATGCTAACTTTTCTAACACAAAATTAAGATCCCAAGGAGGGAACACCAGTTTTCTTGGAGGGCTCTTATGCAAAACCCCTTTCAAAAACATTTTGGCATGAGAATACAATGAAAGAAGAGGATCCATGGGTAGACTTACTGAAATGGCCAATAAAAGAACATTGATGGAGGAGTAAGAAAGCCCATAGGAAAATAAATTACACAAATACTGTAAAACCAGAGAGCAACTAGCCTTGAATGGGTGTTGGTTATGTTGTTGACACTAACGAGAAGATATTTTCCATTTACTAATATATTATTTTTCTAGTAGCAGGCTTTATTGCCTCCATTAGTACCTGCTGATCATCTTCAGTAAACAGGTGTCTTAAGGGAATTAAGGAAATTAAGACTTTATCATCCAGGCAGTCAACTGAGGTTGATTGAGGCTGGAGTATATCAAATACCCCTGATCCTGTTTGAGTTGATCCAGTCTGTGAGGAAGCTTGTGGTAACTGCCCCTGGCCATTTCCAAAAGAAGGGAGAACCACTGTTTCCTGGACTAGAAGGGAATCTCCACAATGATACTGGGAGATTCCTTCTGAATTTTTAGAGGTACACTGGATATCAATGGAAATGGTAAAAAACAAACAGGAACATTCCTGTCCAAGGAAAAGAAAAGGCATTTGTCTTACAGGCCTTATTGCATGTAGTCCTGGAACAGAATCTTGCCAACTGATTGTTCATAGAGATGACAGATTAGGTCTACATGAGGGCCTCCCCATAGACGGATCAAAGTGGGTATGACCTGGCTCCCCCTGCTTACTGTTGTACCACATGACTGTGATATTGCCTGTAACAACTTGAAGAGGTCTCAGGAACCAAAGATGATTCAGAGAGTTGACTGCCTTGATCATGGCAAGCATCTATTTTATATTTATATTTATATACTTGTTTCTGTCCCTGGTGACCCACACACCTTGCAGTTTTATCCCTCCTGAAACTGTTCCTCAAGCAAAGTCCAAGGTGTCTGTGGTAATTGACTGCTTTGGAACACGGAGGAAGATGGAAATATCTGGATTTAAGGATACTTGCTGACTCCATCAAGTGATTTTTCTTTCTGACAAACACCAGCAATGGGATCTGAAAGGACAAAGGATATTGGTGCTGCAAACCAAAGAGACTTCAAATGTCATTGTAGCTTTCTCCTGTGGAGTTTTGACAGGGCTATTATGAGAATAATAGATGCCATGAGACCTAAAATCTTGAGGTACTTCCTCACAGTGACCAAAGTCTGAGTGGAAAACCTAGAAATAGATCTAGATATAGATCAGGTTTTTTCCTGTGGAAGAAAAGAGTTTTCAACTGAGGTGTCTACCTGACACCCAAGGAATACAATCCTGTGTGTAAGAGTCAAGAAGAACTTTTGAATGTTCTCTTGGAATCCTAGCTTGTGTAAGAGATCTCATACCTAAATGAGAGATTCCTGCCACTTTGAAAAATACTCTGCAAAGATAAGAAATTAATCTAAATATGGAAAAATGTGGATACCCTGTAACCTACAATGAGCTATAACTGGAGCTAGACATTTTGTGAACACTCTTGGAGCAGTGGATAGTCCAAAGGGTAAGGTAAAGAACTGATAATATAACCCAGATACACAAATTTTTAAGAAATACCTGTTGTCTGGATGAATAGAGATGAGCCAATAAGCATCTGTTAAATTTTATGTTACCAGGAAACTTGAATGAGGAAGAAATGGTAACAGATTGTGAAGTGACAACATTATTAACCTGGGCACTATCAAAAACATGCTTAGGAAAGAAATGGTCTCCAAGAATTTTCTTTCTTTGGTATCAAAAACATCCCTAAAGAAAAAAATGTTTCCCCCCTGGGAAGAATGAACTGGTTCTGTTACTCCCTGGGACAGTATGTGATGAAGGACAGGCAGAAGAAAAAGAATATGGAGTGATGGATGAGGGATTACCCACTGGAAAGGAAGAATTTCCTCACATTGCCATTTTTAACCTTGATGAATGATCTCCAGAACTCATTTAAGATCATAGGAGATTACTAGGCTATTGACCCAGGGGGTCATTTCAAGGTAAGCTGTTTCATCCCAAAGTAATGCAATAGAAATATTAGTTAATACCCGAGATTGCATTTAGTAATGACTGCCCATGTCCAAGAGGGTTGTGGGTGCTATTCCTAGTAAGAATTTACGGTGCCCCATACACTCATCCTTTTGAACAGTGTCATAAAGGTGCTCTGTTTCACATGAATAGGTAGCCTATTCAAAGATGCAGCAGTCACTGGGAGATAACTCTGTCCCTCCAGAATGTCCTATTTAAGTCAAAGACCATGTTTAGGTCCCTGGAATGGGCAGCCCTAGTCCCATTTGATTTATGGATAAGCAGCAAGTTCATTAGGTTTGGGTCTTGGATTCCTCTGTAGGCCAGGTATAAGTCTCCCCTAAGAAGTCTATATGATACGGAGTACAGTGACAAGGACTTTAGTCTGTGTATGGCATGTGCTGGAGTCCCTTGATCTTCTTTGTTAGAAACCTCTGAGGTCTCTCTAATTGCTACAGGTGCTTTGTACGGTACATGCCGAATGGGGTGTTATACTCAATTATGGGCTGGATAAGTGCAGAGTATAGGGGGGGCTATAACTTATTTTCCTCTCGAGGCAATGCCTTTATTAATCAAGTGTGCTATGTAGAAAGCTTTCCTTACTACAGTAGACAGTGGTTGAAGTTAAGGTCATGGTCAACTTGTGAACCCAAGTCCCTTGCCACTTTGTAGGTACTTAGGCTATTGTTGATTTGATAATGTGAAGGGACATTGTTTGTGCCAAAGGGAATGATGATGCATTTCTTTGTATTCAGTTTGAGACTGTGGCTAAGACACCAGTTGTTGGTCTGTGTAAGACCCTCCTGGAGTACACTGACGTAATTTGGGGGATTCAATAATTGCACCCAGTTTGCAGTCGTCTGCAAACTTGGTCAGTCACAACCCTTTAGTTTTGACCTGAACTTCTGAGAAGTATATACCAAACAGCTGGGGGCCCAACAATGACCCATGTAGCACCCTGCTGGTAACAGGTCTGCTACATTATGTGGAGTCACCCACTTTGATAGCGTGTGTCTGGTTTGTGAGCGAGTTAGCAACTCATCATACAATGAAGGGGTTTACATTCAGTTTGCTAAGTTTATCGATAATGCCTGAGTGTGGGAATGTGTTGACAGCCTTTGCCAAGTCGAGGTATGCTGTGTGCACAGATTGTGTTGAAAGCCTTTTTGCCTGAAACTAACTGCTGCCATAGAAAAAAAGTAGAGATTCAGACTTTATGGAAGAGGAAAAGGGGTGGCCAGAGTGTGTGTGTATTTTAGGGGGCGAGGGCAGAAAAGGTACCAAAATAGTCATTCTGACATTTTATACTTTCTCTTGGTTTTGGGAGGTTCCAGAATTCGTTATGGAAGCCTCTTGCCATTTCTTCTTAAACATCTGTTTACCTGCATCTTACTGAGACTGTTTATTTTGTTTTTTGGCAAAATTGGCTCAGTGGTTAGAGAATCCCTTAGAAATTTTGGAAAAGGAGGGATGAAAATTTGAGAGATTCCCTGTATAATCTTACTGCTCTGATCACACCTTTTAATCACTTCTGCAGCAGGGAGTCCTCAGAGTTAATCTCTATCCAAAGGAGAATTTAAAATCTAATTTTGAACATCCTCTCGGTGGTTCTAAGAATGCAGCCAGACAAACCCCTCAAAAACAGTACCAGTGACCATAGCCCTAGAAGAAGTACCAACTGAGTCATACATACACTAGTGAGTTGTACAATAGAAGAAACTAAAAGATTTACAGTAGATATTTCCTCACAAGAAGAAATTGCAGACATAACATTCCTCATACTTCCACAATTCATCAGAACAAACTTTAACATATGTGCTTGACAATTCAAAAATGTGAAAATCAAAGTTGCTGAAGTATACATTTTTCCCCAAACTTATCAATAATCTTCCCTTTCTTATCAGAAAGAGTAGGAATGGAATTATCTAAATGTTTAGCAGTAGTAGGATTAACTAAAGCTATAGCTGCTGGGTCAGGTTTTAGAAAAGTGTAGAAAAACTTAAAAGGCTGAAGAACTTTATACATTCTGTCTGCCGTTTTAGGGGCAGCTGGCTGACTATCAGCAAAACTGAAGGCAGTAAAACACACATCCCCCAAGCCTGACAGAACTGGAGGATTAGATGAAGGTTCTGGAAATTCCTCCTATAAAAGCTCATAGTATTTTCTGAAGGACTGAGAAACCTCAGTGTTCTTCCACTGAAAACACTGGCATGTTCTGGAAAAAGTCTCAGAGAAAGAGAAATCTCCACAGTCAGAATAAGAAACTGTGGTTTCCTCTGAGTCTGAATCAGAAATCTGAGAAAAAACCTTGTATCTGTCCCTCCATCTTCCTGTCCAGATTCAGAACCTTGAATTTCTTCAAGAAAAGAGGTATCCCTCATTCTTTTACCCGAAACTATTTTATGAGAATAATCAATAGTTTGAATTAAACTGTGAGCAAGACCAATTAAATTACTCCTGTCCAAGAAAATTTGAGGAAGAGTAGATACATATTTAGTTTTCTGTTTCTTTTAAAAGGAAAATTGGGGAAACAAGTATTATTAATGGCAGCTGCAGCTTCCTCAGGGATGGGTAGAACATTCTGACAAAACAGGGAAGCCTTCCTTGTTCCTTTTCCTAGAACCAACAAGAGTGGCTATTTTTTGCCGACTAAACCCCAGCCCTTGGTGATTGTAGGTGGTAACCACAAAAATAAAATGCTGTTGAACTAAACAAGAGACAGTCACACACCAATAAACCTCACACAAAGTTCAAACCACCTCAATTTTTATTTGTCAGACTAAAATTGATTGTGTGATTTCATCCCACAAACTGTGGCTTTATCAGAATGAAAACTTCAGCGATGTCACTTCCCTAAATACCTATTCCCTAAAGATAAACTATCCTTAAAACTACAAATTTGTTTCTAAAAATACAGAAGCTTAAGTAAACAAATAAAATTTATGCTTATGTGTATCACTGCTTAAACAATGTAGAATAAGTTTCCCTAAAAGTATGAATATATAAATAAACAATTAAGTAAACATACCTATACAGCTGACTTCAGTACAATATTGGATCATAAAATACCTCACGATGTGCTCAATCCATGAGTATCAGCTATTAGATAAAATAATTAATGCTCTCCATCAAGACTACAGACAGACTTTTTCACAACTTACACCAACATTTTACCATAAAGACTGCAAATAAACATTGTTCATAACTTCACTGAATGAAGTTTAAGAACAGGGTGCATGGAAACTGCATCACTTAATCCTAGGGGGTTGATGGTATCCAATCTGAACTGGCATAGCAATTCTTAAACTCTTACCTAGATTACCATTCTCCGCCTCTTGGATTAACATCAACCCTTTCTAAAAATCAAATTTGTATGCATAAACTCCCTTATAACTAATCATCTATAAAGGGCATTGTTGGTATTCTTTGTTTTAATATCATAAAGATGTTCGTATATTGTTTTCTGTAGGGCCCGTTCAGTTTTCCCCCACATAAAAACTTGAGCATCCTCTACAAATTGCAATATAAACCACACCAACAGTTCTACAACTACAATTTGCAAGTTTAATTTTACAATTCAAACTATTGTCAAGTACTATATTCTCTGCTTCAAAAATATATGGGCATTGCTTATATGAGACAAATTTTGAGATACCCCTATGTTTAAACGTATCACCTAGGATGTTACTATTATTGTTGTTTTCCAAAAGTTGTTTAAACTTTGATGCTGTTTTAAACACAAAGGACTAGATCCTAAAATTTCTAATAATGTAGGGTTAACTTTCAAAATATTCAAATTACTATTATTAATAATGGATTTTATTTTATTAAAGCACACATTATATTCAATGACCAATGGCTTATGAAACAATCACATGGTAATGAGGTTAGAACAATCATCAGAGTTCTTTTTCTCATGATTAACTATGAGGCACACTTCTGGACATTCTGCGAAAATATGTACAGTTGAGAGATACGCCCACAGCCAGTAAAAGTTTATATTTACGCCCCCATTCTGATAAAAGTCTGATAAAATGGGATTACTACTATTTAATATAAACTCTATCAGTTATCCTCTTTTCACAAAGATTTCAACTAATTTATCTAACTCATCTTTCACCTCTAACTGGTTTGACGTCGTCCAAGATGCTGTAATGCACTGTCTTTTAATAAGGCTGTTTTTATAACTGGTAGGTTAAGAACTATCAAAATGCATGTGTGAGTTACTAAATATGGGTTTCCTCTAAATTTTGGAAATAAACCTATCCCCATTAGATGTAATCAAAGTATCCAAATAATGAATACTGTTTTATCATAATTATATGTAAATTTAACAAATGCAGTTGAAGCATCTAAATAATCAACAGAGTTCTTAATTAACTCATCTGGTCCTTCCCATAACATAAATATGTCATCCAAATATCTCAGAAATACTCAGAGCTAAAAGCATGACATTTTTCCAGTGCAAGTAATACCAGATTAACATAAAGTGGGACATGAACTGCACCCATTGCAGTATCCCTGATCTGCTTAAAAAATTCTTCCTCAAAATAGATGAAATTGTTATCCAGGACAATTAACATCAGATCTCTGAAAAGTTGAATCTCTTCTCCTGAAAGAAACTGGTACCCAATCAAACTTTCATGAAATAAATCCAGTCCCTCATCCCTAAGAATGCAGGTGACCAAATCAATTACATTTATGGTCAGACATCCCAAACATTTCGACCACATATCTGGGGTAAGCATCGCCAAAAAGTCCCAAGAATCTTTAAGTAAATGAGACTGAATACCAAACATTGGTTTAATCTTCCTCTCTATAAAGGTGGTGAGTGGATAGTTTTTGAACCATTAATTGCACCAATAGGTCTAAAAGACTCCTGGATACCTTTATGAATGTTGGCGAGTCTGAAAATAGTCAGAATCAAAGGTTTATTAATCCTAAGAAACAAATAAATGTCCTCTGAAATTCTGTCATCTAACACTAAATCTTCTAAAAATAAATAAATCTTATTATGTGTTATCTTTGTTTTTTGAAACCAGGATGTATGTCTCGGAATCATGTAATATATTTAACATTGCAGCAGAATAGTCTATAGCATCAAAAATAAGTGTGCCCCCTCCCTTAACAGGTCTTATGTAATTGTGCCCCCTCCCTTAACAGGTCTTATATAAGTGTGCCCACTCTCTTAACAGGTCTTATAATACAAAAAGATCTATCATTCTTAAGAGAATCTAACAACATTTTTTCTTGGGTTTCAGATTTGATTTCTTAACACATTTAAATCCTTTAATTAACTTGTAATAATCATTAGTACATGCCTGTTCAAATGCTTGTATCACAAGATGCAATGCTGGATTAAACAAACTTTTCCTTTTAAACGCAAGCTGCCTTTGTTTAATTGTGTCACCATTCATGCTGTTGTTGAAACACATGGCTAAATTCAACTTAGGAGTAAATAACTTCAATTCCACTAGAAAGTCACCAATATTAAAAGGTTGAACTGGAATAAATTTATAACCTTTAGAGAACAAAGAAAAGTATTCCAAAGTAACTGAAGTGTGGCTGTAATTAAAAATATTATACCCTGTATAGGTAATTGCAATACCACTGGTATTGGGCACTATCACTATTTCTTGCCTTTTTCTTTCCCTTTGGTTCTCTTGTGTAATGTGGTTGCCTAAGTTGGATCTGGGTCCTGTGGGGACTGACCAAGAGGCTAACCTTGCTGATCTCATCACAGTTGGAAAATCCTGGTCACAGTCTAGATTGTAATTACTGTACATGCTCCAACTGAACAACCCCCCCCCCCATATTCAGGCCTTCATAATTATACTGAATGGCCTCGTCCCCATGCATAACTGTTCCATTATTTTCTTTACCCCCCCATTAAGTGGATAAGCAGTCTTATGTTTGTATTGTTTCATATCCTTATCAAGATTTTTACTTTTTGATCCAAAATAGCATCACACTTTTGATCAGTTCTAGCAAATACATTATTATAAAACAACCTATAATGTTCAAATAATAAATCCTCCTTAATAATGTTATTTAAGTTATCAATGTCTTTCAATAAGTCAGAAATCATACAAGAAGTGTATTTAGTTAGAAGGTCAATAAGTTCCCGTCTATGTCAATCAAACATCACCATGAATTCTTCATACATACTGTCATTGTACATCAGGCTGTTAGGGAATTTGCTGTGAGTGGTACACCAGAAGGATCCGGGGTAAAAGAGGAGTGGCCTGAGATACAACTAAAGGCCATAACAGAGTCACCCACCTGCTGGTGAGGTAAATTGCTAGCCTGCTGTGGTGGAAAAGGCTGTTTTGTTAAGTCTTTATTTTTGTGGATGGAAGAAGGACTGCCCATGGGAATGGTCAAGCCAACAATGGTGCCTTTTTCCCATGAAAAAATAATCAGCAAAAGCTGGTAAAAAATGAATGTCTTTAAAAGCCACTATGTCACAGAAAACACAGTAGAAAGCACTTAAAAACACATTGCCAGCCCCAAAATGTAAAATAAACAATATCTCTACAGAAAAAAAATGCCTTTTAAATACTATATATCACTTTTAAACTGACAGGAAAAGTGAGCTCTGGTTTAAAAGTAAAATACAGTCTCATGACAGTCTGTTAAAACACAAAATCTTAGCTTTAACATCATTTTCTCGAACAGAAAATGTTATCAAATGAAACCATTTTTAAAATGGAAGTTTTTTTTTTCCCTGAAGAGAACTTCACCACCCAGCAAAAGAACAGCACAAGTCGAGTATTGATCCTTGAAAGTCTCAGAGGACATAGTCCTTGGTGGCAAGAAAGCTCTGCAAGGCTTGGTGCCCACACCTGTATTTTAAGTCCGCTCAGCTTGAGCTAACTAATGGTTTGGGTGTGTGGAAGGTGCCCTCAAGCTCTGGTAGCTTGCCAGCTGTTATATGCTTGGCAGAATATAATCCATATAGCAAAGGCTATAAACAACAGTGATAAATATGATGAACTTTGTATATTAATGGATTTGGTTATTTATACTACATAGCTGTGATAATTTCACATGGTTCTAATCAGCTCAGCTTTTGAGTATTTAAAATTCATTGAAGAGAAGTGAATAACTGAAATTATCACAGCTATATAATACAAATAACAAAATTCATTAATATGCAATGACAAAATTTCTGAGTGAAAAGTTAAGCAGCAAATTACAAATCAAATTAACCAAACCTAAACCATCTTATAAAATTAAAATATAAAATAACGTATAATGCTGAAGATCAGCGGATCTCTTCATTAATGGAATAAAAAAAAAAAAAAAAAACATGGAGGAAAACGATGTTAAATGTCTCTGAAGGTGGTGTATATGCAATAGATAATCAAGATTAGACCCTGAAAGACACAGAAGGCTGCTCAGACATACCTGAAAACAACTACATTTCCCAGATTAACATTGGCATATTCTGAAGAGGAAGAATACTGCTGGAAGACTTTTGAGCATGTGCAATAACACATGAACAGTTATTTATGTAAAACTATAATACTGCTCAAAGTTGCCCCAGCTGCAATATGACCTCATCTCATTTGAATTTGTTCCAGTCATTCAGGTGCTTCCTGGAGCAGTCCCTTTCCTGGGTAGTACTGCAATTACAGGTATATGTGTTGGGGAGGGCATATGAAGCTTCATCAACATAAATAGTTTATGTATGTTTAGAACAGCTTACTATCAGCACCCATTGTCACAGGAAACCTGAGGACAGATGCTCCGCAGTATAATGTAATATAGTACAATGCTTACGCAAAACCAGAAGAAATACAGGGATAAGCTGAAGCCAATAGGATATATTAGTATAGCTCTTGGTATTTATAGGTTGTTACTAAGTATGTAGTTCAAGAGACAACTGAGGAGGCTATCCCAAACACCCCCAAAAATTGTCTGATTAAGTGACTTGCTCAGTCACTCTGCAAGCAAATGGGGACTGAGGGGATCAAATCTTGGACTACTGAAAACAGCTCTTTTTCTTAACCTACTGCCATGACTTTGTTTTTATGCTTGATGTATTTCATTTACTTTACATATTGAAAATATTGGTAATTAAACAAGAAAAGTCAGTGGAATGCATCTGCAACTCTGATGTGATGACAATGAAGAGTTGTTGTTGTTTATCTTTCGGCTTTTCCCGGTTAGGGGTCGCCACAGCGGAACTCCGGTCCGCTAATGATTGGCAGTTGATTTTTATGGTGTCGAGTTGCCAGCTCGACACCCAACCTTCAATGAAGGCACGCCCATTCAACGCATGTCTTTCAAACGTCCATGCGGTGAAGGCATGCAGACTCCACACAGAAGGCACTCCCAACCCAAGCTGAGAATCGAACAGGAGAACCACTGATAATGAAGTGTACAGGAGGATATTATAATCGAATGCATAGCAGCAAGGAACAAGGCAAATAATGCATTCAGACACTCATCGACTGACAAATACTGCATGAAGGTAGTGTAGCTTTGTGTGTCTTGGTTTGTTGTTGTTAGTGGATATAAAGTAAGTACTTCATTAGTCACAAAGGAAAGCCTGGGTATTGGGGTAAGGGGTAAAGGGTGAGTACACTGCATATGTTAGATGCCCACAGAATGGACAGTTCTAGAATGAAATGTGAGTATGACATGAGACTGTGCAAGAATAAAAGCAAGGCGTCAGGTTGACCAAGTAACGCCACAGTGACTACAGGTGTTTTTATTATTGTAAGAATGCCTTATGTCTCATTTCTTCTCAGTACTGTAGAAGATCATTAATTTTTTCTTAAATTCCTGTTAGGTACTGACATGTCTGATGTTAGATTTGTTACTTATTCTGTAGTGTAGGAAGCTGATTTGTGATACAGCTTTACCTTTCCTGGCACCATGTTTAGCAACTTCTCTTTATGCCAAACTACTTGACTGTATGCAAGACCAAACCAATGACAGTTTGAGTGGACTGTGACTGACTCTGGGGAGACATGCAGGTAACAAAGCAAGCAATTATATTGCATGCAATTCCAAGCTTAGTAAACACTTATATTGGGTGCTTAATAATTATAACTAAGGAAAACAGAAACTTGATTTAGCACTGCTTGAGCAGTTATTCTCCTTTTATCAACAGTCAGCTGTATCTTTATAGACATTAATTATGCCGTTTCTGAAAGGCTTGCTTTGTAACTCAGTACACATATTCTTGAAGATTTAGCTTGTGGTCAATGACTGCATCTGGCTCTATCCAGTAGGTAACTACCTATGTATTACCACATGATTAATGATAGATAACCGTCATGTCTTACTAATATTCTGCCCTTTTTTCTAGTTTATATCAGATTGCTACAGTTTAACTATTAATTCAAGGTATTAAAACCAGTCTGCAGAGCTATCCCTCATGCAATTTTGTTTGTGTGTTGTATATCTGAGCTGAATCATCTACATTCTGGATTGATATAGTGTCACCAGTATGACTGTGCATATCACTACTGCATAAGGTGAACATAACTGTGTACACGTTAGTGAAAAAGATGAACATAACTGTTTGCACCATTAGTGAATAAGGTGAAGATGAAGCCTTTACTCAGCCTTCATGAGGCCAGTCATTGACTATAATGCCTACTTTGGCATGTATCTGTCCAGACACATGCAACAAATGGAACTCCCACAGAGATACCTTGTTAAAAGGATACTATGCCTAAACAACATGTTCTACATGGACCAGCTCAAAAGCCTGTCACTATACTCTGTATCCTACAGACTACTAAGAGGTGACCTTTGTCTGGTATACAAGGCATCCTTCAACACAACACTGATGGATTTACTGCACATCAGCAACTCAAATGGCATAACAAATACTCAGTCTAAGGATCTAAACCTCTTCTGCAACATCAATAGAATGGTTTGGAGGGACAGGTATATTTGACAAACGATACGACTCCCTGTCCACATAAAACAAAGGTCATCCCTATCTATTTTACCCCAGGACTGCCTCCTGCACTACTAACATACAGAGGCAGCTCCTAAATGTTTTATCCCATGCATTAGTCTCCTCAAATTATCTATGGTATGATTCCAGTTATTCTCACTATGGGTAGTATATAATTATCGGGTCTGTGTTATGATATCGCATGCTCGCAACAGTGAATGAGACATAATCGACCCCATGTAAGCAAAAGATTACATCAAAACCTCAGAACAATCGCTGTTCCAAAATAAAAAAAAAAAAAACTGTAAGACATTACATAATGTGGGGGGGCTTTGCCCCCCACACACCCCTACTTAAATATACCAACTCCGAGATCACATTACAGTGCCGAAAATGGCAAAGTAGCTAAAGCAGCCAAGTGAATTCTTTCCCAGGGAAAGAATTAGCTGAAAAGCCGTTTCGCTATTTTGCCTTTTCGCGCTTTTCAGTTCGATGAAGATGTATTTGACAAACTGCATCTGCGACAGCATAATAGGGAACCTAATTATCAACCATGGAATGGGTAACGCCAATCAATCTTTAACCAAATAGGATAGGTTAATTCGAGCACAAAAAGGAAAAATTGCTAGGTTTAAAATAGTCCACAAGGGCAGCTAGCCTAGAACTTACCCATGAACATATGAACCTATGACTGTATATATCATTTGCGAATAAGGTGAAGAGAACTGTATGCACCATTAGTGAATGCGATGGAGATGACTGTGCATTCCATTAGTGATAAGGTGAAGATGACTACATGCACCATTAGTGAATAAGATGGAGATGACTGTGCATACCATTAGTGAATAAGGTGAAGATGACTGTATGCACCATTAGTGAATGTGATGGAGATGACTGTGCATTCCATTAGTGACAAGGTGAAGATGACTACGTACACCATTAGTGAATAAGATGGAGATGACTGTGTATACCATTAGTGAATAAGGTGAAGATGACTGTACACACCATTAGTGAATAAGATGGAGATGACTGTGCATACCATTAGAGAATAAGGTGAAGATGACTATACACACCATTAGTGAATAAGGTGAAGATGACTGTACACACCATTAGTGAATAAGATGGAGATGACTGTGCATACAATTAGAGAATAAGGTGAAGATGACTATACACACCATTAGTGAAGAAGGTGAACATGACTGTATGCACCATTAGTGAATAAGGTAAAGATGACTGCATATACCATTAGTGAATAAGATGAAATCAACTGCTCATACCATTAGTGAATAAGGTGACTATAAGTGTGCATATATGTTGCCTGTGTTCATGACTGCATAATTATAACTCAGTGAATTTAAGTTACATTCTGTTATTCTTCAGAATCTTAAGCTATGTAATAACATCTTATTCACAATCTCTCTCTTTTTTCTTTCTTCTTCTTTTTGTCTCTCACTGTCTCTCTCTTTCTCTCAGTTAGCTAAACCACAGCCTGTTTAGTATATTAACTGCATACAGTATCCATACATTCTAACTCTATACCTTATATTCTTGATAGTCACTGCCTTCTTCATCATTGCAAACAATACATCATTGCTAATTCATATTTTTTGTTAACAAAAACTTCTGTCTCACAAAAGATTGCTTGTTTAGACAGACTCACACCATATAAATTATATATTTTTGTTTGTTTTCCTTCTCTGAATTTAACTAATCTTCCTACACATTTCTTGTTTTGAGATTTATTGTTTTATTAAATGTCAGAACTGTCTCTCTGAGTGTTATCTTCTCTGCTTAATGAACACTTACCCTAATGCAGCATGCCAGACTTAAATTTTATAGCACGTCATGACCCTGTTTTACACTTTCAGTCTTTCTCTCTCTCTCTCACACACATACTGTCGATCTATGAGGTGTAGTCTAAGCAGTCATTTTTTCCACACTAGCATTTTTCAAGATTTCTATTTTAGCCAGTTGGAAATAAGTGAAAGTAAGTTCAGTAATAATAATGTAATAAACAGTAAAGTAATAAACAGTTAATTGCAAACAAATGTTAAATAAATAAATAAATAAATAAAGATGTCAGGCAGATAGCGACATACAAATTTTGCTCTGTTTCTCTTAAACAAACCTGAAAGGATTTATTCATCAATTTTATCAAACAATATTTAATAAAGGTGAAATATGTTATAGAAAACAATTTGGGAGTATTTGATGAAAAAATACATATTTTTAAATATTTTCCTGTCAAAAAATCAATTCATAATAATTTTCAGGAAAAATGAATCTCTTTAAAGCAGCATCTCAAGAAACATCTGTGAATAAGGAATTGCAGTCTATTCTTAGTAGTATACAAGACTTATCTTTGAAAATGGATACACTTGATTATAAAGTAGATACAGTTAAAGAAGACTGTAAAAACAGATTGAACTAATTAATGAAGTCAAACAGCAAAAACTTCACATATCTGCTATAGAAGATTCAATTACTGACATAGATGGTAGACTAACAGAAGAAGAAAGCAATATTGAATTTATTCTTAAGCAAAACAATAAATTCTTTGAATACATTGATGATTTAGAAAATAGAGAGAGAAGAAACAATATCCAGATGTATGGAGTTCCTGAGAAGCAAGAAGGAGACAACATGGTTACTTTTTTAACTTCTTAGATTTATAAAATTTTAAGCCTTCCTGAAGCCCTGCCTTTTGACATAGAGAGGGTTCACATATCCTTATCTGCAATAACCTCAAGCAAGAAATTTTCAATCCAAGATCTATAATAGTTAGATTTATCTCCAGCCAGGACAAAGGCTTAATTTTAAAAACAGCTTGGTCTGCATCACCCATAAAAATATTTGACAATGACTATTCTTTTTTGGTAGTTTCAAAAAGAAAAGCATGTATTTCCCTTTTAAAGAGCTTAAGGAAATCCAGAATAAAAACACATCTGATATAGCCTGCAAAATTAAGACTATTAGTACCAGATGGGGGAAAAATTCTGAATCTCTGGAAGATGCAGTTTGTTTTGTTCAGAAGAATAATTTACTTAACATTACAGAAAAAATGGATTGATGGATTGGAATTAATCTCTAAAAAGACAAGCTAAATGAATGGACAGCAAAAGAGAAAAATAAAAAGCTTAGAGACAAATGAAAGTTTTACTTGTTTATGTTTAATCTAATCATTTAAATTATTACTTTGAAACATCCTTAAAAAGGACATCTATCATAAGGTAATACCTTTCCTATTATTTATATAACAACCTCATTAATAAGTAATAGCTTCCTTTTCTTTTGTAATACATCTGATTTTCCATTAGAGGGGAAAGAGTATAATAAAATAGGATATTTTCATTTTAATCATAAAAATTTAAATTAAATTATTATAGTAATACAGTTTATTCTAGTTTAATTACTACAACATGAAATATATGCTAGTTGATTTTTGTTTAAACGTTAAAACAAGGAGACGTGTGAATATATATGAGCATAAGCAACTGCTAATGACTTTTCTAATTACTTACATTGTTTAATATTTATAAATAGTGTAGATTAATAATAGGGAATTTGCTTTAATTTAATTTATTAAATATAATTTGAGTTAGTTTACTGCATTTGAGAACTGTTTGACTCCTTCTGATTTTAAACTGTTAATAATGTTTTTTGTATTCAAATTGCAGCTCGCTGAACATTACTGTGAGCCTTTTAGCATCAAAAACAACATCTTACCAGCTTATTTTCCCAGTCTGAAAACTAAATGTTTTAAAGAATCTTTCTTCAAATGGCACACTTGTGATTTAATCGCCACAAAATTCTGGTTTTGTTTTTACACAGTTCCTGAAGAAAGAAGTGCTTCTCAGCATTTAATCCCCTTTGAAACAGTAATCAAATGAACAGAACACTAAAATGAGCATTAAAGAGGCATATATAAGAGAAATGAATATACTTTTCCCCTTTTAATAGAAGAATTGTAAGTGATCTGAGCAACCATATCTATAGTACAGATTTCTCTTTATGTCCTGTAAACATTTTGAGACAGAAAGGTTACTTACTTATATTAGATATGCTTATTCTGTCATAAATGACAGTTCTGTTATAAAAGTAGAGCACTTCGCCAGTGGTTGAGAGACTGTGAAATTAGGAGGCTGTCTAATGATTTACGAGGAAAGATGCATTATCTTTTTTCTTATTAGAGAACACTGAATCAGCAAAGGGGCTATAATATGTTGGCACTGAAATGCTCTTGGTGAATAAAAAGTACTTGAAATTTGTTTCCTTCCATTCTGAATGTATAACCTTTATCAGTTGCTGGAATTATCTGCATCTCCATTGCTATCTTCAGTTGCACAGGGTTTTTGTTCTGTTCTGTTTTCCTTAGTGTGTAACTGTCAAAAGGCAGAGATTTTGACAAGTCCTTGTACACTAGACTGTACTGATCTGATTAAATAAAAAGCACTTGATTAGAGATAACCATATAGAACAAAAAATGGTAGTCTGTGCATGCTGTAACATTCTCCCCTGGAGTTCAGTGATTTGGTACTTTGTCATTCTTATATTCTCTAGTTTTTTGATGGGGCTTTGATATGGTGTTAAGTTATCCAAAAATACATTGTGTAAAATCCTATCATCTGTAGTTTTGCCTTATTGGTTTCTCCATAATTCTCTGCATGTGCTGATTGTTCAGTTTGGACTACTTATATTGTATGAAAATGTGGGTTATGAGTCTGAATTTTAAACATTGCTGAATGGAGGTATCCTGATGCCATTGCTGAGACTGTGAAATTGAAACTTTAAATGGCTAGATCCTGTCTACTCTTGGTTAAGAGGACTTACTGAATTTTGTGCCTATTCTATTCAGTTTCTCCTCGTGCAGCAACATGTCTTTTGTATGTGTGCCTTTTTTGATGGAAGAGTGGGTCTCAGTATGTTTTTTCTGACTTATCAGTTTGTTAATGCTAATTATATGGGTTAGCTGTTCATGTTACAAACTGTAAACACTAAAGTATATACATCTGGTCTGTGGTCTCTCAAGACTGTTATGACACTTATTGGGTGAGGTGTAGTTGAATATTAGAGATTAGTACTAATTGAATTTTTCATATTACACATATTTCTCACAGATTGTAATTATAGTAAGAAATCATCCTCACCAGGTAAATATACCAATGAAAATCATCCTTTCAACTAAGCGTATTTAATTAAAGCAGGGCCTATATACCATGTACCAACCTTGACTGGAATATATAGCAAAATATCAGATATAGTCAGTCACAAATGTATTGCTTATAAATTGTAAATAAATGTATATAAATGTTTCTTTAGCTTTTCGAAAGTATTGCATACTTGGTCATGCAAACTTAATTTTAAATAGTGGGAAAGTAAATTGTAGTAAATCATGAGGCATAATGTCTGAATTCTTTACTACAGACTGTGTGTAATTTGACATAATATTGACAGGGAATAACACTAGTTACTTTAAATATCTAAACCCAGATATGACAAAAGTCATGGAACATTTATTATCTTAACTTTAATGAATGTAAGTGCAAGCTTAGTATATAAAGTTAAATGTAGATGGGATTTACAACTGATATGAGATTTGAATGTTGGGTTTTTATATTTTATTTACTCTTCTGAATTTCCTTTTCAGCTTGATAAAGTGAAGATGTTACACTATTTGTGGAAAGAATTCAGTCATACATATAAATATGTTTGGTTTATTGGGTCTTAATACGAACTTTATGAATTACATATATGACTATTTTTTTTAGTTTGTTATGGATTAGATCTTCTGAAAATGTTTCAAAAATATTAGATGAACAAACATAGAATGTTATTTTCCTTCAAGGTAGGAAAACATATTTTAAGAATGGAATGAATATGTGTTGTTTATAAATGAATTATGTAATTATATTAAGTATAAAGATATAATAGAGATTATAAAGTTATAACATACTAGTTAAAACTTAAATCGTTATCTATCTGATAGGCAATATTAATTATAAAGTTAGTTATATAGTTCTTTTATTGTGTATATTAGAATTATAAGATTAATAATAACATTACTTATTTTAATTTCTGATGTTAAGTTTTTATTATATAGAAGTAGCAGCAATAAAACATGATTAGGTAGTGTAATGAAGTTGTTAGTGAGTGGTTTGTATGATTTTTTTCATCAAATCAGAAATTTTTATTCCATGTTAGAGGCTAAGAATGTTTTTAGTATAGATTTTTTAATATCAATACTAATGTTTTTGTCCATAATAAGATGTATTAATTATATATCTGTGTTTATTGTATTGAATCATTGCATATTAGTTCTTAAACCATTTGTTATAAAAGGTGACAGTATACAAATGTATTTAATTAAATATTAATTTTTATTTAACATTTGTTAACTGGGAAAGTCTGACTAGGACAGAGCTTATTTTCATTGGAGGTCCAGGGAGAAACACTCTAGATGCATGTCTTTGAATGTTGGGGGAAACCAGAGTACCTGGAAGAAACCCATGAGAATGCAAGAAGGAAATGCAGACTCTGCACAGAAGGCACCCCAGCTGAGAATCAAACCAGAGAACCTCTTGCTGTGAGGCGACAATGTTAACCACTGCACCACTGCGCTGCCCAGCTGGGTTAAATAATTCGTTAAAGAGGGGTATTTTAAATAAGTACCTAAAATTACGCAAAGTAGACACAGTTTTATTTTTACAAGAAAGTAATTTATTGACCAAAGATTTAGATAGATTGTTAATAAAAGATTATTCAGTTTTAGTGGGTTCTCATTTTAGTTCAAAAAGAAGAGGTATTCTTATTGCCTGTAAGAAATCATTAGGTATACCTAAAATAGTTGATACCTGTTCTAATAAGAATGGTATGCTGGGATAGTAGAAATAGATAAATAATATTACACTTTTATTAATGCCTATTAAATTCTTGGAATAGGATCTAAAACTGCTTAGAAATATTTAAATATTACAACACTATATACAAAATGAGAAATGCTGATAGCTGGAGACTTTCTTATCAAATAAGGACATGACTAATGATGAAAGAACTCAGGCTATCTTCGGTAGCTAAACATTTAAATCATTTTATAAATTCAATGATTATAAGAGATATTTTGATTTAAGGTTAGCAAGTTCTCTAAACTATGCACATTATTCTTTCAGATTCAGAACCCAGACAAATATTACAGTTTTACATTTAATGTGCTTTATTCTAAAATAGAATATATATTATAGCTTTGTGTCTTCTGACTGACCACAATGCTATTACTTTTACTATAGCATTAAGTCCAAATAATTTAATCTACTGTCAAATACTTCCTGCTTATAAAATTAAAAGGTTTTAGTGAATGTTTTTTTTTAATTAATTAAATCAATGTATGGAATTTAATAATAATGCTGAGGTTACAGAAGCTATTTTATGGGATACGTTAAAAGTTTATTTATATGGTAGAATTAAGAATGGGTATATGAGTAAAAGAAACAAATGGGACAAAGAGTTAAATGTTCTGCAATCCAATATTGACAAAAATTGAAACACAATGATAAATATTTAAACATAGAGTTGAAAAATCTAAACCAGAAATATTTAGAAATATTACCATAAGATTTCAATTTGGAAAAAATGAACTTACCATTGTATTCATTAAATCATAAGAGTCTACACAGATTAGCCAATAGGTCAAAAATATGAATAAAATAAATCATATTAAATGGACTGCTTATAAAGTGGAGGCTATAATGTAAGAGTAACTGATTTAAAAGATATATTAGAATGATTCAGTAAATACTGTGAAAAAACTAACAAAGCCAAGACAGGACAATATAATAGTAACTTAATGAGTACTTTTTTTGAAGGAAAACATACAGTTAACTAAAGAACAGAAAAGTCAAATTGATAAGTCATTTTCTTTTAGAGAATTAAAAGATCAAATTAAAACTCTTAAAACTAACATGGCTCCTGGACTAGATGGTATAATACCTGCATTATATAAATTATTGCCTGATAATATCTTAAAATGATTAAATATTTTTGAAGAAGTTATTCCTCCTTCATTTAGATTTTCTCTTATCACACCCACCTTAAAACCAGATAAAGATCCTACATCAGATTATTCTTATCATCCTATTTCACTGTTAAATGTACAGTATAAGATATTTATATCTATATTAGCAAAAAAGTTTAATCTTATTCTATTAGGATTAATAAATGATGATCAGATTGGTTTTCTATTAAACAGAAGAGTTCAAGAGAATATTATTAGACTCTAATCATAATGTATATGGCTAATAAAAATAAAAAAAAACTTTCAATAATAAGCTTAGATTTGGATAAAGCTTTTGATTTAGTGAACTGGTCTTATTTGTTTAGAGTGCTCAATTAATATAATTTTCCACATATTTTATAAGCTTAATCAAAAAGCTTTATGATAATTTAGGATAATCTTTTGTTAAAAGGAGTTCTTTTTATCTAGTCCTTTTGATATATTAAAAGGCTCGAAAAAAGGATGTCCTTTTTCTCCTTTTTAATTTGCATTAATTATAGAGCCATTTGCTTACATAAGATCTAATAAAAATATTAAGGGCTTTAAATAGACAGAATATATTCCTGTACAATTCAGCTATTCTCTGATGATATTCTGTTAAGAAGTGGTGATACTGAAATTTTGTTAGACCATATAGCTAATTTTATGGATTATTCTGAAAAGCTTTCTGGTTTGAAGTTTAATCATAATAAAACAAGAACTTTGCATATAAATAAAAAGATAACCACCATTTTAAAATGTTATAAAAATTTTAACTGTGATAATTCACAGATTAAATATCTAGGAATCACTATTGAGTCTAATAGTAAAGGTTTGATATCGGTAAATTATAAAAACGAATTGCTATAATTATTAAATTAACCACTAATTGAAATAAATTATTTTTCACAATGGAAAATCAACTTACATTGATTAAAATTATAATTTTACCAAAAATTTTATTTTCTATTCAGTCATTAGTTATTCTTCCTTCTAAAAAGATTCTAAAAAATAAATTCTATTCTACTCAAGTTTTTATGGTTTCCTAATAGACCAAGGATATCTTTTGCCATACAAAATTTGGGAGGAAGGTGGTATTGGGTTTCCTAATATTGTGTTACATGTAAAGTCTGTCATTATTAAAATAATAAAGTGAAAGAACGTAATGGATCACCCAAAACAGCATTTAATCAGAACCACATTAAACAGTAAGCGCTTTCATCATCAACAATAGCTTCCTCAGACTGACTAATGCTACAAATCAACCAAAAATTTAAACTACAAATGCACCAATCACATATAAAGAACATTTTTAAATACATTAACCCCTTCCATGCTTTAAGCCTTTTCTTTTTAAATAGGCTACAAAATCATCTCTATTATTGGGCCCTGGTGGGAAACAGGCATTTAACCTGACTTGCCACATATATTCCTGCCAGTTAAGCTCATCTTCTGCATTAAATAATTTGTCATAGTTAGGTACTGCTTCTAGTACCAAAAACTTAAAATGTACTAGACAATTACTAGTTTTGTAATGTTTAGCAATGGCATTTTTTACATCCCCTATTTCCACAGCATGTTTATGTTCATACATAGGTTTATATAATTCTCTACTGGTACGCCCTACATAAAAAGAAGGACATGATTGACACATTACTAAATAAACAACAAATTTGCTTTTACGTGTATAATAATTCCTAAATTTGTAAATAAAACCATTGACATTCACTTCTTGTACACCAGTAAGCAAATAATCACAAAATCTACAATTGAAACATTTAAACATACCTAACTTAGTACTTAAAGTTAGCGTAGGGGTACTAAGTTTACTTTGAAAATAATTCTTGAAACTCTTGCCTCTCTTATTAATAAAATTTGGTCGATCACCTATTTTATCTTTCAAATCACTAGAACTTTGTAAAATTTTCCAATTATTCCTTATGACATTCTTAATAGTGAAACTATCTGCACTATTACTAACTTCCATAGAAACTCTGAAGTCATTACAATTTTTTACTGTTTTGTCAAATCTAGTTTCATTGTGCCTTAATTTCTCAACTTTATCAAGTGACAAGGTTATTACTTCCATTGGATAACTTCATAAATAAAATTTATCGCAGAGAGCTTTACTTTCTACTTGAAAATCACTATCATTTTCAGTTAATCTATTCACACGCATCAGCTGACTACAAACTATATTGTCTTTCATCTTTTTAGGATGCATACTACTATAGTGTAAATAAGAATTGTTATACACCTCTTTTTTATAAATCTTAGTTAATAATCTATTTTCACTTTTAAAGACAGTTACATCAAAATATTTAATACTTAATGTATTAATCTCAGCTGTAAAATGTAAATAGGTATTAACACTATTTATATATGCTATAAACTCATTGAGACTCATAATATCTCATCGCCACAAAAAAAAAAAAAAAAGACATTGTCAATAAAACGACTAAAAAATATAATCTTTTCAGAATAAATATTGCTTAAAATATTAACCCTTTCCCAGCCTTGCATAAATAAATTGGTGTAACTGGGAGCCATAGCGGCTCCAATTACCACTCCATTTACTTGATGATATATGTTGTCATTAAATTCAAAATAATTATAGCTTAATATTACAACTGAGATTTCTAACAATAAATCAACCACATTTTTAGAATAAATCTTAGAATTCATCAGCTCAAACCTAACAACATATAATCATTCTTCATTAGGTATCATAGTATATAATGAATGAATATCCAGGGTGACCATCAAATCATTCGGAAGAATTTCTAAGGCTTCAATTTTATTTTTAAAATCAAACGTGTCTTTAATAAAGGCTTCCCCTGTTTCAACCACTTTTTCCAAATGTCTATCCGCATATATAGCTAAAGCCTCATTCTACTGGGTTTTAAAAGACTATGTTTTGAAAGACAGATATAAGTTTATCTTCAATCCTTTTATTAATCACATTCTGTTAAACTTTAAGAGATTTATGAACTCAAATTATTTGGTTAAAGAATTATTATTTTTATTATTGTATATATCTTATATGAATGGATGCTTAGAATATTTGAATGTATGTAAAATGTTATATCTCAAAAATTGTAATTTAACATTTTGGCATCAATTTCTTAATGGAAATAAAGTTATTTCAGCTGATTTTCTTTTAGCAAGACACAGTCTAGGGAAAAATAGCTGGGTAGATATACAAATTTGTAAGAAATATTTTTACCATAAAATAAAAGTATCATTAGATCATCACACTAAATCTATTCCAAAAATATTACATTTTCTTTCAAATGTTAATAGTAATTCATGTAAAAGTAAGTAATATTTATAAATAATATATAAGATTATAAGAACTGAATGTATTACTTCTGATTTGTCAATTTGGATTTACTCAACAAAAAATTAATAATGAAGTCTTTTCAGAAGTAAATAAAAATATTCTTAAAATCTGCAGAAAAACTGACATCTTCACTTTATTGGAAAATGTATACATGGCAGTTTCCACATAAAACGTTTTAACACCTCATAAAGTTGCATTAATATATAAATCAAAAAAAATAGATTGTTGAGATATAGTGAGGTTTTTGATGCAGATTGGGTTTGCATGATAATAAAGTGTAATATGGTATCTTCTTTTTGGATAGACTTTAGAAACTTTTCTCAAGCATTGTGGTTGGGTAATTGCATTATTACTGATTCTTTGATATTATTAAATGCCTCAATCCCAGATTCTGTACCAGCCTCACAAATACCTCTTCTTTAGTCTATTCTAGCTATACCTAGGAAAGTCCTTACTAAAAATTGGAAATGTATATCTACCCTTTCTTTTACTGAATTTGTTCATTTAGCTAAGTCTGCATGTAGAACTGTCAACTATAAAAATAAGAACTATAAATGTCACTCATTAGTACATATCCTTTCAAAAACTAAATGACTGATTGGAAAAGTATTAGTAGGTTAGGATATAAAAGAATCTCTTGTTATGGACTTTTTGTAAATAATTTGTTTTATTGTTTGAATTGTTGTTGTTTTTTTTTAATGAAACATGGTAGAAGTGTACACATCATTTAATAGTAGATAATAAACCAATTTTCAGTCCAGAAAACAAACCTTATTGCATTCATACACACATTTAGAACCTTTTCTCGAAACCTTACTGATATCATGATTTACACTAGTAAGGGCATGTAAAGGATAGAGACCATAGTTACTTGAACATGACTAACAGAATTGGGGCAATGTTGGAATATGGCTGTCCTGCCTTGAACAGTTGCTCTAATTTTGATATGATAGCACCAACACAAGACTCACTATCAAGCTCAGTGGTCAGTTGATAATGTTACACTACTAAATGTTTACATACACACAAAATAGCTCTGAGTTAGTTGACACTGTCATATAAGTTAAATATTTTCTACATGCCATGTACATGATACAGTTGTTTACACCTATATAAACTAAAAATACATTGGGTGCAAATTACCTTTATTTTTGAATAGGAAATGATCAAAAATACAGCAAATTATTGTTGAAGATTAACTCCAGCTTATCAAACACTGCTGGTTCCAGAACCCTATTGGCACATACGAACTACAGGATATGTCTATGAGTGGGGAAAATTAAATACTGTTTTGCTATTTTTATGTTGCAGCTTTGATTCTCAGGATGATTTATTTCAGGGAGCATGAAAGTAAATAACCATGTCTGTCAGGTTAAGTCCTTTGGTATGTGATCTCCTAAACAGAGCACATATCTTTAGATAAATTAACCAATATATTGGATTCCAGATTTTATGCTTACTGTAAAAAGGATGTTATCTTCAATGTATTTAAAAAGGAAATGAGTGAAAAAATACAAGTTTAAAAAACAATAAAGCCAAAGGCAATGGCTTGCGTATTAGGTATAGCTGTACAGCATTTAACCAGTGGTTTACCTATGTAACCTCCACCGCCTCCACCTGCAGAACATCCTCCTCCTCCTCCTCCAAATCCACCAGGAGTTGTCCAGCCCCACTTATTCATGGCTTGAGGACAGGATTCTCCACCTGCAGCACCCTCCAGTAAGGACTTTCCAGCATGAAGCAGTGTTGTGCTGTCATTCCAGCCGCCTCCTCCTCCTACACATACACAGATATGAAAATGAAAGATTAGAAACAAATATGCAAACTATGTGAAATGCAATGTAATAGAAGCCTGGGATAAAGAAAAACATGGAGCCAACATGACAAAAATGTTCAATTCAGGACTGTTATCTATAAATATCATGTTTAGACATGTACATAACATAGCATTTTTAAGTATTTCTGATATATGCTTTCCATCCCATTTATAACCATTTAATAATACATAGTTTTTTTAGTTTATTTTAACCACTTTGTCTTTGACTGACATCTAGCCAATGGAATTTCCAGGTCTGTTCCCCTAGTATCTCCAGAGTCTATTTCTGGGTAAGCTGAGGAGTTACCCTGATGACTAGATGTAAAAGCTTTTTTAGGGACAGTTTCACCCTGCTAGTTTTATCTATGTCTCCATCTCTCATTGTGCGAGTATGCGCTTGTGTAAAAATATTCCTTACTAAGTTTTATTTGCATTTGTTCATGTTTTATTGCCATTCCTTCATCAATTCCCAAATATTTATACACTCCCTCTTGCTCAAATTATTTTATATCACTTTTCTGTCCCAAACTGGTGTGTTCTTGGTGCTGTAGCTTTCCTATTTTAAAGTTTGCTTTGGCGCATGTACTATCAAGACCAAATGGCATTCTTATATCATCTGAAAAGTTTTGACAACTTTCAGATGTTCTTTCAGTTCCTTGTCTGATGATCTATGCAGTTTTAAACCATTCGCAAAAAGAAGATGAGAAGTCTTTACACTTTGTTGTTTTCTGGGAGCCAAATTGTAGCCATGACCTAATCTGTTAAGTAGACAGGTTAATGGGTTAAGCGCAAGACAAAATTAGACAGTTTAATGGGTTAAGGGCAAGACAAAACAGCAGTGGTAACAAAGAGTTACCCTGGAGCATCCCCCTTTGAATTTTTATTCTGGAATCAACTGCAAAGTGGTTACTGTTTCATGGTCTCTGTAATGTAATCTATCAGTGTAGGGTGTATCCTATACATTTTTACTGTCAAATGCTTTTTTGTAGTCTTTCCATGCCAAATGTAGATTCTTCCCCTTGTTTTACAGTACTCAACTATGACTTTGTATAACAACAAATGACAATTTGTTCCATATGACTTTCTTTTGTTACTTTTTGTTATACTGCCATGATTGAGTTTTCTTCTAAATGACTATAAGCTCTGCCAGCATCAATTCCAGTGTATATTTTATACATCGACAGAAGGCAAGTTATTGGTCTATAGTTTTTGGATAGCTTGCAGGTTCACTCTTACGTAGGAGTATTGTTTTTCCAGTTGTTCACCGGGATGGTGTCTGTTCGGGGTAAGCATATAAATAGTTCTTACTCATGGCTAAATCTTCATGTAAAGATGTTAATACTTTCAGCCAGAAATTAGGTACTGCATTTGGGCCTGTGGGTTTTTCAATTAGGATCTTTTGCTAACTTGTTATAAACCCCTCTGGCCGTTGCTTCATCCCATTTCATATCCTGTACATTTGAACTTCTTATTCTATCGTTTGCTTCTGCTATCCCTTTAGCATCTTTGTTGTGTACCACAAAAATATCTATTTCTTCTTTTTTGGTGGTGTTTCAGTTCCTTTTGCTTATTTCCCAATTCTCTATAAAGCTTTTTTAGGCCATCAATAAGTTGCTTATGTTAAAGTTTTCCTTTATATTTAGCTGCATATCTTCTACGTTTCTCTGCCTGTGCTGCTATTTTAGTTTATTATTTGCAATATTGTACAGGTACTGGTCTGTTCTGATACTGCATATTGCTTTTATCTATCTTTCTGAGTATTTTTGTTGATCTGTTCCCTCTTCTATACTCTTCTAACAGTGACACTTTTTGTCTAAATTGCTTTATAATCTTCTCTATTCAAATCTTCCACGATGGCATTTGATTTCTCCCCTTCCTTTCCCTTACTGTCCTGTGTTTTTGTGGTAAGCCTTTATCTGTTACTAATTGAGCTGCACAGTAATATATCCTATATACTTCTGTTATATCACATGAATCTCTATGAACAGTCCTAATTACTGTGTTCATTTGTTTTATCAAACGTCTAACTTTTGGATTTTATTTCTGTAGTCTTTTTCTTTCATTGGTCTTAATATGTCTGCCCATCTCTATTAAATTAATCAACTCTTATCTTAGATCATTTTCATCTAAACTGAGGGCACATTCTTTGTTCTCCGTTTCCTGTGGGCATTCTATAGAAAGTTCCAGAGGATCTTCCTGTGCCATGTTCTCTTCACTTTCATCCTGTGTCATCCATTGCTCTTTCATATGGGAACTCACTGGCTTACGACTCGACAACATTGACTGAGCCAAAGTTGCCACAGTTTCCTGTTCCTTCCCTTGCTGTGGAACTCTAAATGAACTTTTCTACTGGTTTCCTGTGGAAGGCTTCAAAGTATGTTCATATGGCAAGCGATAGAGGATGGAGACGAACCGAATGGTTTTACCTTCGACCCAGCAGCCACACCAGGTCTCTTCCAGGAGGAAGAAAATGAAGATACTGTGGACATTTTCAATGTAGAGACAGAAACGCAGGGGCGTTCACAACAAGGTACTGTTCCTATTTTCAATACCAACGAGATGGTTTACTGGCTTAAAGAACAATACAACTTTAAGTTAAATGATGGAAACCATCGACAGGCTACCAATAGTGACTCTTTTTGCAAGAAGATTGAAAATGCTTCTAAACTGATGTTCAAATATAAATCAATAGTTATTGAAAATGGGTACTTAAAAAATGTTTGTCTCGCAATATAGTCCCTAAGGGACTACATACATGGAAGTACCCTAATAATGTACAAATAGGGTCAATCTTTCACAGTGAACTGGTTAAAGTTTTTAATAACTGTGGCTTGGAAATAGTGAAATGCATTATTGATGAAAATAACAGGAATTTAGAAAGCATTCATGAACAAATAAATGATTTAGATACACATATAAAGGAAGATCTAATTTTTGGAATAAAAGAGGAAAGGCAAAAATATTTTGAATTGAAGGGAGAGATAGACCAGAAATGTAGGGAGTTAGTAAAAAGGAAAATGGACAAGTTAAGAAGGGATATTACGGAATATGAGAATGATGTAAGTTATCCAAAACCAACTAGTAGTAGATATCCTTCCTATAAAAGCTTTAACAACAAAAATAAAGGGGCAGGAGGACACAATGCAGGAACAAAATATAAAGAGCCCCATATGGATATATTCCATTATGATTATGACACTGATTTTCCACCACTCGAGAGACAAGATAGTGAAGACTATTCAAAAGTTAGAGACCAAGGAAATTTTTACAGGAGAGGGGGGATAAGAGGAAGGGGGAGATACACACATTAAACTCCTCGACCTGTGACCCACCAAAACTGACTAAGGTCATTGAAAAATTGGGTAACAAACATACAATGGATGGATTTACTATATACAACTTTAGCAATATAGAACTTAATTGTGAACATTTTTCCCTTTTAGAAAAGGGTTTTAAATTTATCCCATTAGTTAAAGGGAACAGGGTTCAAACATTATTGGATATAAAACTCTTCCTAAGAAAAATGAACTTGGAATTATTATTTAGGAAGGAGGAATATGGTATAGACAGAAACAATATATATGTAACAGAAGATCAAAGAATACTAAAGAACAAATCAATATTTAACCCACCCATTCACGCACAACTTAAGAATTTATTAAAAGAGCAGACAAAAAGGTTAAGTATAAGAATAACTTAGAACTGGGGAAAAAAAGACATTGGAAGAACTAAGACATAATGAAGGAATTAGAGTTATGAAGCCTGACAAGGGTGGGGGGGGGGGTTATCATGGATGTGATGGAATACGAAGGAAAAATGAATGAGATATTGATGGATGAAATTAAGTATAGACTTGTCTCTAGACATGAGATTAATCTAGCTTACAGAAAGATAGATATGGTATTGGAAGACATGGTTCTTGAAAACGTCATTGATGGTAAAATGTTTTCCTTCTTGAAAACCAACAAACCCAAGATACCTGTTATTTTCGGCATACCGAAAATATACAAGAACAGCGAAACCCCCCCCCCCCTTCAGACCCACTGTGGCAGCAGAAGGCTCGAAAACTACACCCATGGCAAGTTTTGTGGATGTAAAAACAAAACACATATGGAAAAATAAAAAAGCAATCTTAAGAGACTCCTGGGATTTACTAAGAGAGCTAACCCCAGAATTGTTTGACAAAGATTTGTTGTTTGTGACAATAGATGTGGTGGACTTATTTGGGTCTATACCATATGAAAAAGGCATTAGAATGTTCGAAGAGGAAGTATTCAATGATAAAAATCTAACATTTGAGGATAAAGTAGCGTGCACAGGCTTAATGGACTTAATACTAAAAAACAACTTTTTAGTTCATAATGGTGAATTTTTCCAACAAACCCAGGGAGTGGCAATGGGTGCAGCCTGTGCACCTACTTTTGCTAACTTAGTTCTTGCAACTGGGAAGAAAGGTTTATATTTCATTCAGATTATACAGAACACTGCAAATTGTATAAAAGATTCTTAGACGACATAATAATTTTTTGGACGGGGGTCATGACAAATTAGTTGAATTTATTGAATATATTGGTCAAACAACGGATTTTCTTAGATTTACATATAATACATCCAATAATAGTATTGCATATTTGGATATAGAAAAACTTAAAAAAAACAACTCCCTTGAGACCAGGGTATACAGAAAAGAAACATATGTTAATTCATTCCTTCATTTTGACAGCGGACATCCTATTTTTTGTAAGAGGAACTTAGTGAAAGGACAGTTCGTCAGGGGATCAAGGATGACAAGCTCCGACGAAGACTTCACTAAGGAATGTGATAAATTAGAACAGATGTTTCTTGATAGGGGATACCCCAAACAATTTATTAGGGAATTAAGGTCAGAAGTTATAAATGGGAGAAGGGGAAGATTTAAACCTATTATAGGTGAGAAGGAAAATTTACAGAATGTTAAAATTAATGGGGTACTAATGAATGAAAACTACCAACAAGCACTTGTCCTAGAATACAACGCCTTGAACAAGAAAGTGAAAGAATTATTCCAAAAAGAGTGGGAAAAATTCAAAATCCTAACGGATTTAGAAGGACTGCCTGAGTCAAAACTAAGGGTAGTGTTTAAGAATTCTGTTAATATAAAACATATGTTAGAGACAGGAAAGGTAGGGAAATACAGAAAAGGGGATAGAGATAATTCAGAAAAGGTAGGTACCTATAAATGTGGAAAATGCAGACAATGTGGTTTTATAATAAATCAAGAGAAAATTTATTTAGAGAGCAGGGAATTATGGCTGAACAATAAAGGCTATTTTAATTGTGAGTCTAGAGGTTTGGTTTATCTGGCATTATGTAAAAAATGTTCATCTTACTACGTAGGTAAAACCGAAAGATCCTTAAAAAAGAGGATCTATGAACACATGTATGAGATTAGTAAATGCAAAGAAACCAATGCACTCTATAGACATTCACTATTATGTAAAGAAAATGAATTTAAATTCTTTGTGTTAGACCAAGTTAAAAAAGTTATTAGAGGTGGTCTCTGGGAGGAGAACATCAGCTACAAGGAATTATGGTGGCAATTAGCCTTAGAAGCCAATAAAGCCCCTGGCCTAAATGAATATATATCCATTTTACCACTGTTAAGACTAAAAGCAGCTAGAATATAACTATAGAAGCTGGAATGAAACATGACCAGCAGATGGCACTATTCCCCAGTAGTAAGCTATATACTTAAGCTTTTATGGAATATACTTAACTTTCAAGTGAACAATACAAACTGAACAGTGCATGATTTTTATACTATTCCAAACCACAATAATAATTTTATAAATAGTTTGAGCAAGTTTTTTTAAAACAAGTTTTTGAACAATGATTATTTAATGTAAATGATTTTTATTATTCTTGATTGCAAGTACTTCATGAACAAAGTTTAACTAGTTCCGTCTAATGAATCATGGAAGTTCATTTGTTAATTCAAAATGAATGGTATTAAATGATTGTTTAGGGTTGAATCATTAATGTATATAAAGGAAGGTTTTAATATGGTTTTTATATCTGATGAAGTCCATTGTAGGACGAAAACGCGGATGGTTAATAAAGCGTTCATTGATTGTGGAAGCGTAATTTGTTTTGAACACCAGCATCTCTTCTCCTTCCTGAGCTTCTTACTTGGTTTTATTATGTTCATATGGCAACTGATCAGATGTTTCCCACTCCACTGTTTTTCTCTTAATTTGGGGATTCAGTGCTCTGTCCTGCTGTGATGTTATCAGAGTTAGATTTTCTACACTAAATCCTTCACTTCACAGGTAACCCATAACCTCAGTTTCTATTTCTTTAACGTCTCTATTACTAATCCTCTTTTCTACTTTTCCTCTTTGTCTTTTTTTTTGTATTGTAGAATTGTCCATATCTGAATGCCTTTGCCTGTATATCTCTTCAAATATCTTTGGTGCTGCTCTTTTTGTATCGATTAGTTTTGCTTTCTTTTTTGCATAAATATCGCACCATATTAAATCTTTTTTTCTTTATCATGTCCATATTTCTTCTTCAGATGTCTCCTGCTCCTCCTGTTTGTCCTTACTTGGAGGACTTGTTGTTCAATCATGCTGTGATATAACTTGTGTTAGACTTTCTACACTAAACCCTTCACTTTGCAGCTGTTCTATAACTTCAACTTCTATTGTTTAACTTCTACTTTACTAATCTTATGTTCTATATTCCCTCTTTGTGATCTTATTTTTTGCATTGTGAAATTGTCCATATCTGGACGCCTTTGCCTGTATTTTTCTTTAAATATCTTTGGAGCTGCTTTTTTTGTATTGATTAATATGGCTTTCTCCTTTGCATAAATATTGCACCATATCCGATCTCACTTTCTTTCCCATGTTCATATTTATTTTTTATACCTTTCAAAAATCTCTAGTTTTTCTAGATTTTTTCTTTATATTTTCATACTTAGTGACTTCTTTTTCCACTCTGTCATCTCAATGGCTTTTTTTTTTAGCCTATCAGTTTTTTGTGATTTTTTTTTTGTGAACTTCTCCTATCTTCTACAACAGGGGAGCCATCATCTTCTTCCTGGGCCTGGCCCAGTCACACTGTAGGGATGTTTTCATATTTTGAGCATTCTACCCTGTCATTTTTTCCATTCCTGGGTTTTACCCTGGGTCTTGTGCACCTTTGTTAACCTACTTCTATCTATGATATATGCTATATGAAATACAGTCTATAGATCACTGTCGTCTTGTTGAGATTTTGTGAAAAACAGAGTTCACCTCATGAAGGTATTCACCAAGACTTGAGGATAAATATTAAATTCCAGAAATACTACTCTCCTTTGCTTGCTGACTTATCATCTCTCCATTTGGCCCCTCCCAAAAGTAAGTATTAAGATGCTCACACATCACTATACTTACCTACATAACTGCATTGCTGCAGTACCGCAGCGTTTTGTCATTTGCCCCTTCTCAGCCCATTTATTATGTCCTTTAGCAAAAAAAAAACAAGAAGCTATACTCAGTGCTAGTCAATGATGCTCCACCATGATGCCTATAAAATTATAACGGCCATTTCAGGAATCCTCTGCAGAAGTATGATGAGACTAACTGAGAGTTCAACGTTTACTCTTAGTGAGCTGAATTATTATTACCAGTAAATCCTCATGTTATCATTGCCACTGCCCGAAGGTTCCTCATTTAATATGCGAGCAGAGCACTTTCCCTATACTTATGAGTGTTGCACTGACCTCTTGAGCAGTATGGCTCTTTTTTTGCACCCTGTTGGTACACAACTGTACATTAGGTATAAGTTTTTCTTGCTTCTCATTAGTCTGCATAATTTACTGCTGTTCATATAAGTGTCCTACCTTTCATTATCCACTGCACTGCTACTCTGGATGGGGCCTGTTATAATACCACTGCAGGTGGGGCATTGCAGTTAATGATATAGGAATATCTAATATTGCTTTAGTATAGTAGACATACATGCTACTTCTGTACAATGCATGGGGTTTACTACATAATACCAAAATCTGTGTGTTTTAAGCATCCATGTTTCTACATATTGTCTTGAAACCCCATCACCTAAGGGCACAAATGCTCTAAACACATGTACTTCAGCAATCAAGTAACACTGTATTCTCCGCAAATAACTCATTAAAGTAAGACCAGCAGTTCTGAAACCTGCCACCCCCCAGTTTCTTTTTACAAGGCTGCTCAAACTGAGAATACTTTTTTTATAAAAATGTATAAAGTATTTTATCTGTTTTTGGGATTCATAAACTTCAGAGTTTACAAATGTTCATGTATTTTGAACCAAAATACATTATTAAAATAATTAGTGAACAATAAGGAAATGAGAAAACTATACCTTGTACTAACAATGCGCATAGAAAAAAAAACACACAAGAAATTCCGCCTTTAAGCAAGTCAAAATCATGTCTAGGTGTCTCTCCTTGCTTACTGATTTTTCATTATATTGCACTATTGGCTATGTCACAGTGGTCCTGAGGCCTTTATCAGGGAAAAAGTTCTACAAGAGGCATAGAACAAATGGAAGTAAACTAGAAAATAAACTTGTTTCCTCATGTCAGAGTAAAACCTGCATCTGGTTGAGACAGCTGTGTACTGGTTTCGGAAGGGTGTCTTTCCTATACTGTTGTGTGACTTCGAAGTTGGTATATAGATCTGCAGTAATGTGAGGTAAAGTTGAGCCCCCCCCCGAATAAAACACCTGTTTTAAGTTATCTCATTAGTTTGCATGTCACAAGCATTTCTAGGGATTTACAATCAAGAAAGAGATTCACAGGCAATTAGCTTTTGATCTTTTACAGTAGAAGCCAAGAAAATGGAGGCCACTATGAAAAATCATGTCTAGTTTAATTGATGTACAATTATTCAATCCCAAAACATCTAAAACCTAAGGAAGTTGACAGGCATATTCCCATTGTCACAAACCCATGAATACCTCCTGACATGGAAGCAAGCCTTCATACATCTGATGTCTGTACATATATACAATTATATTTAAATACTTCACCATTTCACTTAATCAACAAGAAAAAAGAGGTTTATTTAATCTAAAACTCATTTGATTTACACTACATTTAAATCAACACTAATTTCATTGACAGATTCATACACACTAAAAGTTTTTTGGCAAGGGGCAAGCCCCCTTGCATCACCCAGTATGGGGGGGGGGGGGCTTTGCTTTCATAATCCCCTAAAACAAATAAACTAACTCCATAGTCACACACCCATGGAGAAAAAAAGAATGCTCCTTACATGCTGAATCACTGCTGGTACAAATACTTACATTTCTAGACATGGCAGAGCAGCATAACAGAGGGAATTATCATGGTAAACATACTGATCAGCTTTACTTTACATTGCAGTTCCTATCCTCCAAAACTATGCCAGCTGTCATTTTCTACATCATTTCACACTTTTCAGCAAAATGAGTGTCGATCAAATGAGTCAATTAACCTCAGTGCATACAAAACTGAAACTAAAAAAAAAAAATCATTAAAACATATTGTTTTTTTACAGGGGGCCAAGCCTTTCTTTAGCACCATACTCCCTCTAAATTAAGTACACTAACTCTGAGATCACACAAAATTGGGAAAAGGGAATATTCCCAAACCCCAGAACTGAGGATTCTCTCACACCTGTTGACCATCTGTTCAGTTGCCCAAAAGCAGCTGACTAAACAGATGTCGACAGAACCATCTGCAAGCACATATAAGAATGCACAACAGCTGATCAAAAGGTCAATGCATTGAACAGGAACTGATAACTTGTCAATCAGTAGCCAATCAAAAACATTTCCAAAAGAGTAAGTCTTCTGTTTTTGCAAGGATTGCACTACAGTGGGAAAAAGGTAGATTCCCAACACCACTGTGATCTTGCACAAAACAACTGCTGGTATGTATAATCAACTGATTTTCAATCAGCTGTATTGGCCATTTTCTGGGATCAACAGCTTTTCAGAATTCCATGTATATATATATATATATATATATATATATATATATATATATATATATATACAAACTGCAAAAACACATCAATAAACATAAACAAAATACTTTAATAAAATAATAAAACCTATATACACGATGAGCGTTTTTGGGTAAAACCCTTTTTCAAGTCTGTGTATAGATACCATTGTGATATGCACATAGCACAATAACAATTTGAAATGTTAGTACTGGCTTCAATATTGTGTTCATACCGTGGTAGTGGGACAACAATATTATAACTGCATTATATTTTAATACATATGTTGCTTCTATTCTGCCCACATAAGTCATTTTTCCCTGTTTAGTACAGATAAATTCTGAATGGTGGAGAGCTCTTAAACCACTCCTTGGCTTTGTTGACAAACCAGGAAGTAAGACTAGAAAGTAAAATACATGAATAATTCATAAGTCTTATTATGCAGTTGTTGCCTGTTGGCTCAGGCTGTGATATTTTTGTCCCATATTATAATCAAAACAGATTTGAAGGAAGAGATTCTGTTTTTGATTGCTGGAGCTTTTCTTGTTTTGTGGATAGCAACTTGGCTGTGTTTCTGCTCAAACAAATGCTGCCTCATTGTTTTAAACTTCATATAGCCTCTTGTTATTTTTAGTATATATGAAATACCCTCTTCATTTGTTCAGCACTTAATGCTGAATGCATTAATTATTCTGAGATGTTACTTGAGTGAAACTTTATCATCTGTTTCAGAGTGAACTGCAGTGATTTATTGTAAAGTGAAGTTCCCCATATGTAACTTGAGTGCCATGTCTGTGAGATGGCTATAAAAGTAAGTGGAACATAGGATATATATTATTCTTTTATGTCCTTTTATCTATGGAGAAGACTGATATAAGACTAATACAACAGTCTGAAAATATGCTGTCAGCTATATTGGTCAGAGTGATTGCATTCTGATAATGTGTTTTCTGTGTCATTGAGAGTGACTGAGCTTTCTTTGATACAACAAAAGGTCATTCATAACATGAACACAATACTTGCCCATAGACTATGAAATGTAACTTGTACAAATTATACTTCTATCACAGAGAGTCTCAAATTCCTTGCTTTTATAGTGAAATATTAAGGACAGATATGTAAGTCTGTGCCTGCTTTTAGAAACAAACATCTTGTCGGATAAAACTGACTACAGAATGACTTATTTCTGTTAAGTATAGCACACAATTGTGATAAAGGTTTCCAAATAAAATGATCCAGGACATTTTCCTGTTCTAGTAGCCTGAGCTGCCTCCCTAATGGCCAACAAGATTAGAAATGAATCAGTAATTTAAACACGCTAAACAATGAAATAGAATGGACCACACCTGGAAAAGGTTGAGTGTTTTCATATTTTTTTTTTAAATAGGACTTTTTCAGAAAAAGGCAAATAGTGAGACCCCATGGCAATCTAGGATTTCACCTAGAAGCAGTTATACAATTAGAAATAAAATGTATGCAGTAGATATGTTTACGGTCATGGGAAGAAAAAATGCAAAGCTTATAATAAAATCTGTAGGCTATGTGGGTCTGAGAATCATTTCACAAAACTGTATAAGCAAGGAAATAAATTTAGTCCACAAGATAAGTAACTTGAAACCACAGAGCTAAAGAAAGGTTAAATGCTCTTGGGAATACTAACAATGCAAAACTATATTTATATAGAACAAAGCAGTCAGTGAATACTGCATTGTCAAAAAGGGTGATGATTCAATGCAAAAAAAAATAAATAAATAAATATGGTTTAGTTAGTTGTCAGTACAGAATGCAACAGTTTACCAGAATCTACTTTTAAAACACAATGTTGCAAATTACTTTAAATCATTCTGAATGCACTCTCTTGCCATTTTCTAGTCATAAACTGACACAGTGGGCCAGACTGTACTTGTATTTGAAAACTAACAGTGAAAATCTGAAATATTATTTTAAGTGCTTTATTTTCATGTTATAAAAAAACACACCAAAAAATCTTGGGTTGTGTGACTTGTGAAAATCTTGGAATGGTTAAGAGAATGCACTATATACAGGCACAGAAAAACTCAGTCAAATGGCTTCTTTATGACTGGCAGCCAAAATAAACTATAAATGCTTCTAAGACAAATGTAAAATGGATTTCTTCAATGGAAAATATTTCTGTGAATATTTCAAAAGCTGATTGTATGAAAGGCAGTCAGAGAGTCAATATAAATGTTTCAAAGCCAGGCAGCACATGTGTCTCCTCAAGGCAATTTCAGAAAGTTCACTGGGCCAAGAAAACAGCTAGTAACAAGAACTCAGTGGTACTTCACTATGAGTCAAGCAAGTGAAAGGAAATTTTGAGATGAAGTCATCTACTTCAGACACATCTGACTTTAATAGTATTTTACAGAAATATGCAAATTCTTTACTGGGTTAATGTTTAGTAGGTGAATATTGCAGTATTTTTTTCTTGAAGCAGTACCAATAATGCATGCATGAAGAAGAGTAACTTTGGGCCTTAATGACAGAAGTGAGCTGGAAGAGAAAAGAACAGAGTCTTGGTGCAATTGTTAAACAAGCTGAGGTGAATGAATGGTGAGTAATATGAACATGATCTGAGGGGGTGGAGCTTGGAACTAAACCTTCTATTTAAGGGGTACAATAAAACATTTCAGAGCTTTACTAGAAAGGCTCACCCAGACTCTGCTACACTTTGCTGTGAAGGAAAGGTTAGTTTGCTTTTTATTTGTTGCATTTTGTATTACTTTATTGGCTTTTAATATTTTGAATACTGTGATTTGTTTTCTTTACCTTGTGTTTTACTTGTATTCTGCATTTAACTGCATATTAAAACTTCAAAAAAGACCACAGATCTGTCTCTTGTGAGTCAGCCTTTCTAGTTGCCTGCCTCTTATGTTAATTTGACCATATATCTCATTTCCTCTCTGCTTTCACTGGCTTGTGTGAGTAAGCACAAACTTATCATTTTGTGAAATCACTCCCCTTCAACTATTTAAATTTGTTGGCCATCCTACTGTATTCCATAGTACCAAAATACAAAAGTGACCACCCCCTTTCAATCTATCTTGCTGTTTTAAAAATAGTGACTCTCCACTAAAACTTAACTTTTTAGACAGGTAAAACTTAAGTTACCTACTTTCACATCTAACTCCTCTAGTGCACACTGCAGTGTTTAGGATAAACCATTTTTTCCATCTTACCTTTAAGCATCCCTGTGACTAACACTTGCTCTAATACCTGCTGGAAAGCACTAAGACACCTTAAACTGATACAAGCACTCATCTCTTCTTGTTAATAAGGAGAAATTAATCATAGGCACTAAACAGCCTATAATTGCAAAGTACCTTGCTAAGGTAAGGGAAAACAGCTCCTGTACTTTACAAAAAAAGCACCAAAGCAGGCATGTCCAAGGGTCAGCTTCCGGTGATTTTTCCTGTCTACCTGATGAATCTGGGCATACTGGGGCAATGCAGCAATTGCCTCATGTACACAGACAACCCTCTCCTCCTACCACCCAACACTACAACCTGTGAGAGATGCACTTACATAGCCAAGCTGGAAGCAAAGCTCTTTCCACCCAAGACTGTGCTAGACAGTCAAGAGGCGAAGGTTAACACCTGCACTACACCTCAAGCAACACATAGCCCTTCTAAACCCACACCACCAACACCCACACATAGCAACACTAAATCCACATATGTGGAGGCCCTTAACTGTAACCTGCCCAAGCAACAAGGACCTTCAAAGCTGTAATGCAAACAAGCACCAATCATAACCAAAGTGTCACATAGCTCACGACACCAATGTGTCACCCAGTAACAGCCCCTAAGGGAAGACAATGTACCTAACACTTTAGTCATAGGTGACTCTATAGTCAGGCACACTGATGTGCCACTCACCAGGCTGAACAAGGAGAAAATTACAGTCAGCTGCCTGTCGGGTGCCAGGATCCGTCATATAATGCATGCACTCAAGTCACTCCACAACAAGTACAAATATGACTCTGTCATTGTCCATGTTGGAGTGAATGACTTGAGACGTACCTCCCTGGACTACATGAAGAGAGACATGGAAGAGCTCTCGGATCATGTGGACCAGGCAGGTATGACCCTAGCCCTGAGTAGCATCCTGCCTTTGCCCAGAATTATGCCACAATATAAGGACAAAATGATTGACTTCAACAATTGGCTAAGCTTCTGGTGTCATTCAAAGGGGATCCAGTATCTGTCTGCCTGGGACGACATGATCGACAGACCACAATGCTTTGCCAGAGATGGTCTGCACCTGTCGCCCCTGGGATTCAGGTTACTGGCCAAGGCTCTTGCCACCCCTATAGTGCCTTTTTTATGCAAAGTTCAAAGGACAAAACCACCACCGTAACAGGAACAAGCATGCAAAATCTGAAGGTAATGCTACTCAATGCTAGAAGTCTAAACCTCAAAATGCACTCTCTCAAGGCACTCCTAAAAATAGAGAACATCGATATCAATGCAGTAACTGAGACCTGGTTCAAGGCTCCAGAGAGCACCCCTGCAATACCAGGCTGCAACTCTTACCTCACTTTTCGGCCATCAAACCAGGATCGAAACATTAAAGGTGGAGGAGGGTCCATAAACAGGTTATACAATATAAGGAGGAAACTAATTCAGAAAAAAAGCAAATCTGAAGAAGGAAAGACATCCCTGATCAGTATCAGTAAGAAACTAAGGTCCCTCATAAAATCCTCAAGGCTAACTTCTAAAGAAAAATAGCCAAGGATTTGAAAGATAACCACAAAGCCTTCTTTAGCTATGTCAAGAATCTAAGTGGCAAGTCGCAGATATGCTCTGAGCTAGTGCAAAATAGCACAAAATATACTGAACCCACTGATATTGCCAACATCCTGGCAGATAGATTCAGTGCAAACTTCACCCCCCCTCTCACCCCCAAAAGGGCCACAACAATACCGGAAAAGTGTAGTGTCCTGAAAATCACAGATGCACAGGTGAAAACAGCCCTTTCAAAAGCCAAATGCACAGCATCAATGGGGCCAGATGGTGTCCCAGGTTGCATTTTGCACGAACTACAGAACAAACTAACCCCCCACCTAAATACACTGTTCAACCTCAGCCTCTCCACAGGCTACGTGCCCATAGAATGGTGCACAACAACGGTTATTCTGCTCCACAAAGGAGGGGCCACAACTGACCCTGGTAACTATCGCCCCATAAGCCTGACTAGCCTGGTCTGCAAGGCTATGGTGCGCATCATCATGGAACTCATTAACAAAGACATTGGGAACCTCCAAACACTTTACCTGACTCATTTTGGCTTTGTTAAGGGCAGATCATGCCTACTAAACCTGGTTGACTTCTTCGAGATAGTCATCAAGGCCATAGATGAGGGGAAGGTAGTTCACACAGCCTACCTTGACCATGTTAAGGCTTTTGACACCATTCCCCACTCTGGAATTATAGAAAAACTCACCAGCCTGAACATAAACCCCTATGTCACGAGATGGGTGACGAACTGGCTTACAGACACAACTCACACGGTAAGAATAGTGGGCTCCTGGTCCGACTCTAAACCAGTCACAAGTAGTGTCCCACAAGGCTCAGTCCTGGGACCCCTACTGTTCAGCATATACTTCTCAGAAGTACAGGCAAACACAGGAGGACTATGGCTAAACAAGTTCGCTAATGACTGCAAACTGAGAGCCATAATTGACTCTCCGGCTGACACAGACATTCTCCAAAAGGGCCTTACTGAGACGGACACCTGGTGTCAAAGTCATGGTCTCAAGCTAAATGCCAAAAAATGCATAGTCATCCCATTTGGGAAAAACAAAACACCCATGAATTACCACATTGTTGGCAGCCCCCTTAATACAGAGGAGGTAATAAGAGATCTGGGGACCCTGGTAGATAGTAATCTCTCCTTTGACAGTCATATTGCCAATGTAATTAGGAAATCCTTCTATGTAGCCCATCTAATTACTAAAGGGTTCGCATCTAGAAATAAACAGGTTATCATGCCCCTCTACTCGTCACTCATCAGACCCATCATAGAGTACAATGCCCCATTTGGGATGTACCTCACAAGACACTTCCAACAGCTGGAAAGACCACAAAAGTACCTCACCAAGAGGATTACTGGCCTCAAACATATGTCCTATGCAGCCCGACTGGAAAAACTCCAGCTGTACTCAGTCACATATCGCTTACTCAGAGGTGATCTCTGCCTGACTTACAAAGCCATGTCCAACTCAGAATTGATGGACATGCTCCACCTAAAGAAATCCAAGTCACTGTGAGCCACTCGCTGTAGTGAGCTAAACCTCACCACAACAATAAATAGAACATGCTGGAGGGATAGATTCCTGGCACAGAGACTCCCCATGCTATGGTACAAAATTCCTAACTACATTAGAAAGAGCCCCTCACTAACACTCGTTTCTCTTGACGAGTGGATGGGTAACAGAAAATACACCCCTGGGATCACTTCATTGGCTCTTCTTGACAGACGCTCAGTTATTTAATCAATGGGGCGGCGAAAGCTGACACACTCTGGCTAGGCTTATAAATGCCCTTGAGCAGATAGCCTAGTACCTACCTATGAACCTATATTCACACCACCAGGCTAATTGCCCAACATAATGCATCTGAAATTCTCCAGGTGCAACTAACACTAGTTAAGACTGCAATCCAAATTGTAGCTTGCTACAGATCCCCCACCATGCTCGAAGATTCTCACTACACCTTTCTAAACATACTGGAAAATATTAAGATACAACCAAACACCCTAATACTGTGTGATTTCAAGTACACTGCCATTAACTGGGAAAACACTCGTGTATCAACACCTTTGCCCAACGGTTCTTGGAATTCATAAATTCCAATGCCCTGGATCAACTAATCCATAGTCCCACCAGGGGCTCTAATATCCTAGATCTGGTCATTACCAACATAGGAAATCGATGCTCCACACAAATGGTCACCCTCTCGTTGGTCAGGTCAGACCATAAGCTAATCACCCTTAACATCCACATCCCACCCCCTCGGTAAGGAAACCTCCATAAAAACTTCTCCAAAGCCAACTTCATGCTACTCAAGTCAGAAGTGGCAAACTTCATGACACCCATCTAGAATGGAACTGAAAGTTCGACTGCTGAGTCCTACACTAAGGCACTGTATGAGCAGATCCACTCATCCATGAATGGTGCCATCCCAAATAGAACCAAGATGCTCTCCTCCAAAAAAAGGAAGCCAATCTGGTGGTCCCCTGCCATAAACAAACTTTGCAAACAAAAGGAAGAAACAGTTGTAGAAATGTGGAAAATCCCAGGATGCAAAAAACTCCCTTACCAGCCTCAGTAAGAAGCTGAGATCCCTCATAAAATCCTCCAAAGCCAGTTAAGAAAATAAAATTGCCAATGATTCCAAAGACAACTATAAGGGATTCTATAACTGTGACAAGAATCTAAATGGCAATGCTCAGATCTGCTCTGAGATACAACAGAATGGAATTAAATATACTGACCCCAAGGATATTGCCAATATCCTGGCAGATTGATTCAGTGCCAACTTCACCCCCCTATCACCCCCTAAATGGCCCATCTCAATACCGGAAGATTGCCAAATTCCGGTAATAATGGCCACACAGGTAAAACATGCACTCTCCAAAGCTAAGAATACATTATCCATGGGACCAGATGACATCCTGGGCTGTGTACTACATGAACTACAAAATGAACTGGCACCTCACCTAAGTGTCATGTTTAATTATACCCTCACCTCAGGCTATGTGCCCACTGAGTGGTGCACAGCTACAGTTATCCTACTCCACAAGGGGGATCCACTTTGGATCCCTGGAACTACCGCCCCATCAGTCTGACGAGCCTGATCTGCAAGGCCATGGAATGTATTATCATGGAACTTATAAACAAAGACATTGGCAACCTTCAAATACTGAATCCCACCCAGTTTGGGTTCGTGAAGGGCCGATCTTGTCTCCTGAACCTGACTGACTTCTTCAAATCATTCTCCAGAGCCATGGACGAGGGTAAGGTGGTCCACACAGCCTATCTGGACCTCGCCAAGGCCTTTGACACCATACCCCACTCTGGAATCATAGATAAACTTAAAAGCTGGGCATTAATCCCTACATCACTCGATGGGTTACCAACTGGCTTACTGACAGAACCCACACTGTAAAAGTAGTTGACTCCCAATCCAGCTCCAGACAAGTGACAGGTGGAGTACCTCAGGATTCAGTCCTGGGACCGCTCTTGTTTGGCATCTACTTCTCTGAAGTACAGACCAACACTAAGGGACTCTGGCTAACAAAGTTCACAGATGACTGCAAACTGGGAGCCATGATTGAATCCCCAAATGATGTGGATACTCTACAAAAGTGCCTTACAGAAATAGATGCTTGGTGCCAGAGCCATGGGCTCAAGCTCAATGCAAAGAAATGTATAGTTATCCCCTTTGGGAAAAAAACTATACCCTTGAATTACCACATAGGTGGCAGTACACTAAACACTGAAAGTGTGATAAGAGACTTAGGGACACAGGTGGACAGTGGTCTCACCTTCGATCGCCACAACAGTCAGGAAATCCTTCTATGAGGCACACCTCATCACTAAGGACTTTTCATCCAGAAAAAAGGAGGAGGTCATTGTCCCGCTGTACTACCCCCTCATTAGACCCATTATAGACTACAACACCCATTTGGTAAGTACCTTTCAAGACATCTGCAACAACTGGAAAGGCTGCAGAAATACCTCATTAACTCGTTACAGCTGAGTGACATCTTCAGGTGTTTCTGCAGTTACACCCTACTGCTCCTCTAGGCGTCAAATATTGCCTGTTCATATTTGCATTAATAATTCCAAAACCATGTTACATACAAGGTATTGGAAAATTTTATCTTGAAGCATACATGATAGCAAACAGAATTGTATTTATATATGACCTCTGTCAATGGGTATTTGTTAAAAATGTAAGGTGATAACTTCAATTTTTAAATGCTGAAGCCACGCCCACTAGGAGTTAAAGGTACACACTCAAAAGAGCTCTACTGGACAGAATTAGTTAAAAGAATCACAGACCTAATGCAGATGCGTTAAAAAACTCCAGCTATACTCTGTCACATATTGTCTAATCAGAGGCGATCTCTGCTTAACATAGAAGGCCATGTCAAACCCAGAGCTGTTGGACATGCTACACTTAAAGAAATCCCAATCCCTCAGAGCCATGCTCCAGGGATCTCAACATTGTCATCACAATAAACAAAACATGCTGGAGGGATAGGCTCCTGACCCAGGGACTCCCCAGGGTCTGGAACAGACTGCCCATACATGTCAAGCAGAGTGCCTCTTTGGCCCTCTTCAAAAGGAACCTTGACGATTGGATGGGAGAAAGGAAATTCACCCCAGGGATCACATCAGTCGCCCTGCTAGACAGGGGTCCAGGGAAGTAAATAGTGTGGGTAGAAATAGCCATGGAATTGTTATGGCAAGGCTTGTATAGGCCCTAGGGCCGATAGCCTAGTACCAACCTATGAACCTATGACTACAGCCATTAAACAAGATACGTTAAGAATATGTATATACCCTCAATTTCTGAAAGAATGGGTTCAAAAAATCACTGTCTGCTTCAGACTGGTATACTGAAATTGTCTTCAGCATGTTTAATGCTAAATATTTTACTGTTACATGAAAATCCAGGCTTTTAACACATCAAGCTGTATAAAACTATGAAACTATTTCAAAACTATTTTAATATCCATTTTTGCAGAAACAGGCCACTAATATTATCTCTTGGAATTATCTTCTACAGCAGATCATAGAGGTCTTAGTAGAGAAATTAATATCATATATGGTGTACTACTAGAATGAATCATATATAGCTCATTAGGCCACTATACTGATGGAGAAAAAATGAGGCTGAAGCTGAACAAAGGCAAATTGATAAATGTAAAATATGTATCACTAGCCTTGGGTCCATTTGCATATTGATTTGGAAATCATAAGACACATCAGCTTTTATGTAACTTCTTGGAAGGTGTTAGTATTTCTCAAAGATTATACCTAACATGTTAAGTATCACAACACAACTAAGGAAGCTAGTAGAACATGAGGTATACAACAGAGTGCTCTTCTCCCTTTGCGGAAACCTGGCTGAGTACAGGCCCCACTCCATGGTTAAAAGCATCCACCTGCACAACAAATTATTTGCTGTAGTCTGCACTGGCTAACACAGGGGGGCCTCCCAAAGCCCCTTTAAGCTTTTGGAATGTCTGCTCATAGGCCAGGGTCCACACTACCAAATGGCCTGTTTTTCCTGGTCAGGTCTGTGAGGGGAGCAGCTATTGTACTATAATTGGGAACACACTTTCTATAATACCCCATTGTCCCCAAGAATGCCCTTACCTGCTTTTTGGTAACAGGGGCACACCTGAATAGGTTCCACTTTGGCAGGTTCTGGCCTGATCTTATCACTCCCTACTCTATGTCCCAGGTAGGAAATCTCTGCCATACCCACCTGACACTTACTGGGCTTAATGCTCAACTCTGACCACTGCACTCTGCCCAGGACCTCCCTGATATGCTGAAGGTGCTCATGCCAGGAATGTCTGTAGATAGCAATAATATCCAGGCAAGCAAGGGCATAATCTCTTGCTCCTGCTAGGATACTATCAACCAGCCTCTGGAAGGTTGCTAGGGCATTTTTCATCCCCAAGGGCATCTTTGTGAACTCGTATAATCCAAAAGGAGTCACAGAAGCTGACCTTTCTCTAGTGGTGGGAGTCAAGGGCACCTGCCAGTAGCCCTTAGTCAGATCAATAGTGGCCAGATACTTAGCCCCACCCAGCTGCTCTAAGGCTTCATCTGTCCTAGACATGGGATAAGCATCTGACACTGTGTGACTATTTAGTTTTTTGTAGTCCACACAGTACCTAATGCTGCCATCTTTCTTTGGTACCAACACCACTTGGGAGGTCCAGGGACTGCTGGACACCTGGATTACCCCAATCCCAACATTTCTTGTATCTTTTCCCTCAGAGTCTGTCTGACTCACTCAGGCACCCTGTAAGGGACCTACTTGATAATCCTTTGGGGTCCTATATCCACATGGCACTATAGCAGGTAGGTGCACCAAGGTTTCCCAGTGAACATGTCCCCATACTCCTGTAACTCCTGTAACACTGCTTGAATTTCTTGAACCTGGGTAGGGGCTAGCCTCTGAGACATTGCTAACCCTTCCACTAAGGTGTCAGTCTGAGCTTCATTGAAGGGATCAATCACCAGATCACCCTCAGACTCCTCCTGCCATCTACTGCAAATACTCAGCACCAGGTCCTCCCTATTATGGTAAGGCTTAATCATGTTAACATGGTACAGTTTGTTCCCCTGACTCCTGCCTAGCAGGTTCACCATGTAGTTAACATCACTGACCTTCCTTAACACTTTGAAGGGTCCCTCCCAAGCTGGCTGCAGCTTATTGTGTCTGACAGGAATGAGCACCATACCCTGCTGTCCCACAGCATACTCTCAGGCTTGAGCATTCCTGTCATACCAAACCTTTTTTGCTGTTGTGCTCCTGCCAGGTTCTCCTGGGCCAAGACCATGAGCTCCCAAAGCCTGTCCTGAGGTTTAGGACATATGCCACAACAGACTCCTTGTGGGATTCACACTCACCCTCCCATTCATAATGAATCATATCTAAATGCTCTCTCACCCTATGTCCATACAACAACTCAAAGATGGGGCAAATATTTGTCCCACTCTCTCTTAAACTGGTATTCAAATGTCTGTAGCTTGGTGTTTAGTGTGGAGTTTAATCTCACCACAATACTGTTAGTCTGGGCATGTTGGGGGGTAGTCTTTAGGTGCTTCACCCAAAAGCACTCCCACAGACAAGCCAGTAGGTCTGACATGCAATTGGCACCTCTGTCAGTCAGTATTTATCTTGAGATACCTACCATGCTGAGAATCTCTAACAAAGCATTTGGCACCTTCTCTGCTTCGATGGAGGACAGAGCCACCACCTCAGGGTATCTAGTAGCATAATCTACTACCACCAGGATATACTTTTTCCCTGTGGAACCTGGGGTACTCAGAGGCCCCACAATATCCATAGCTACCCTCTGAAACTGCTCCTCAATCACAGGCAAAGGTTTCAAGGGAACTTTGACTTTGTCTCCTGCCTTGCCTACTTTTTGGCACTGCTCACAGGTCTTGCAATACCTTGTTACATCCCTTGAAATCCCAGGCCAAAAATAGTTCTGCATAATACGTCTCTTGGTACACTTTATGCCCATATGACCTGCAAAAGGAATGTCGTGGGCTATGGCTAGAAGTGTCAGATGGTAGGCTGTAGGCACTACCAACTGCTGTTTTACTTTAACCTCTAACCCTCCCTCATGGGTCCACTCCCTATACAGTAACCCTTTGTTCCAGTATACAGATTCCCCCTTTCCTTGAAAATCAGGTGCCTCCCTGGCTACCTCCCTCAAGTCTCTTAGTGTAGGGTCTGAGAGCTGAGCCTGTCTCAAGTCTATCTTTGTGACCCATCCCAGCTCCCCTCCCACAAGAAGTCTGGTATCTTCTGACAGAGGTGCCTCACTGTCAGCCTGGGTACTGCCACTCACCTATGCCCTCACAGTCACTTTGTCCAAGGGAACATCAGTACTTATCAGCTGTAACTCACCTTCAGGTTCACTGATGCAGGGCAGCTCCCTCCCTGAAAGAGCCACCTCGCCAACCCTAGCTTCAGATGTGGGTTCTGTCTAGGTCTCCCCCAGGCTACCAGCCCCACATGCCCATCTCCAAGCCTGACTGCATAACTGCATGCACACAAGGTATTGTATTATCAAAATCATTCCCTATCAATACATCTGCAGGTATATCCTCAAACACACCTACATGCTTGCTTCCTTTTCCACCCTTCCAGTCAAGGTGAACCCTGGCCAAAGGCATTTGGAATGAGGTTCCTTCTTAAAGCTCATATTGGAGTGGACTGCCCAAGCAAGTACTGCTCCTCTTTAACCACTGCAGGCTTCACAACAGTTGTCAGAGGCTGTGTCTCTCTTAGCAGTGGCCTGTTTTCCATCCACTAAGATAGGATATAAACTCTGGTGATAATCTGGTACCCATGTTGTCTCCAGGCAACTTAACACTGACATACTGTTATTCCCACTTGCTGGCTCCCCTACCTTTTGTCACCCACCTTCACTCCATGGACATATGTATGCTACATGTTACATTTAAAACATAAAACCCTTGAGCCTGACCATGTACTTGGACCACAGATGGATAGATTCACACAGATTCACACACTAACAGAAAAACAGTACTTAACAAATCTCACTATATTTTCCTGACTGAGCTGAAGAATTACTGTTTCCTACTTACTTAATAAAGCAAGGCACGATGAAGTGGGTGAGTGGTCTTGTAAGATCCAAAAAATGACTGTCCTGATACTTCTCTCATCTAATATTAAAACATCATTGCAGTGCTGGATTACAGAATGACATCACATACATTTGGTCATCTGACTCTGGTTCCTGCTCTACCCCCTTTGTTAGAAACTGGACCAGAATTTAGCACATATGTGTTACCATGCACACTGATAGAGCTTTGCTGAGATATGTTATAGCATCTGGAAACTATAAAACCATTTCAAAACTTCCACCCTTCCAGGGTAGCAATTAGTTTACATCTAAGCACAATGCAGTAGGATTCCTAGTCCTAGTTTACACAGACTTTTTGTCTCTAGCTGCAATCAGAACTGTAAGATAAGATTTTTATGGCCTAAACCAGGTAATTTAATTTCCGACTATTTTTCAAAGTTAGCTGGACTGAGATTAACCTCTTCTCTTCCATTGTCCTCTGTTGCAATATATTAATTTCAACAGTTACAATACAGTCTGGCATACAAGTATATATTTTTTTCTGTCCAGCAGGATCCACTGTTGGTACATTTTAACACAAGCAGCTTAACAAATGTTTGATATACAAATGACACACAATTCATTACAAAACTCCAGCTAGCTATGCTGGCATACTTCTCCTGGCATAGCTGACAATACCTCACATCATCACAATACCATACATGCCTCATACTATACCTCATGTCTTTTAAAGTACAAAATAATATTGTTTTTCCAGAATGCTGTGGAGTCATGTTAGGAAATTCTTGATTCCCCTCATGAGTTGTGATTCAGAATAAATGTTATATTTGTAATTCCAGATATTCTGTCTGTTTGTCTTTGAATTATTCGCAACCTTAACAGGGCAGTGAGGGAAGGCTGAAGAAATGAAACAGTGTTTTTTGGTGTGTAACAGGTTTGCTAAATTTTGAGTCTTACAAGAGAAAGAGATTGTGTTAAAATTGTTAAAATATATTTTGGTGGAAACATCTGCAGAGAATATGAGAACAGAACTGAAAGGACTGAAATCTGAGACATGGAAGTGGATAAGCCACAGTCAAAGTCAAAGTAAACTTTATTGTCATTCAGAAATTACACAAGTGTAAAAACTGAAAGAAATTCCATGTCTCTGGACTCAATGTGCAGACAACATATATACTATTTTCGCAGACATTTGCACATATAACACCTAGCTATTACATCACAGACATGCAGGTAGACAGACTAATACGACGCATAGTTAGAAACACATTTTAACACTTTTCACAGTGAACACTTACTTGCATGAGACTTTAGTATTGCACAGGTACTTGGTTAAGACACTGCACTGTTCCTTGCACAGAGAGAGACATTCAAGTATTGCACTGTGAACATTAGAGTACTGCACTATGGACCTTAGAGTATTGCACTATGGTTAATTTATGAATTCGTAACATGTATTGCACTGAAAGAAAAGATATTTTACTGCATTGCTACTGCTCTAGATGGTCTATAAGTTAACAGTCATGGTGAATATTGCATTATGTATTAGGTGAGACTGGTAACCAGGTTAATGCACAATATCAGACAAGCTAGACAAGCTACTACAGCTGACACTTACTGGGCTTAATGGTCAACTCTGACCTTTGCAGTCTACTGACCCAGATGGCCATCATGGAGCTTAGTTGTTACCAGAGTTCAGCAGCCTGATGACATTATGGAAGAAGCTGTTCCTAAATCTCGTAGTTCTGCAATATATGCTTCAGAAGCACCTTCTGGATGATAGACGCAGGAACAGTCTATAAGCAGGGTGAGTGCAGACTTTAATTATTCCTCTGGCCCTGCTGAGACATCTGGATAAGTACAAGTTGTAGACAGATGATAACATGGTCTTGATGATCCTCTCAGCTGTCTTCACTACTCTCCAGAGGGATTTGCGCTCAGAGGTAGAGCAACTTCCATATCATATTACGAGGCTGTTCATCAGGATGCTTTCTATAGTACCTCTGTAGAAGGTAGTGAGAACTATCGATGGGAGATTCACTCTCCACAGCCTTCTCAAAAAGTGCAATCTTTGGTGTGATTTCTTGACTACGGCATTTCTACTGGTGTTCCAAGACACGTTCTCATCAATGTGCACTCCTAGAAACTTTGTACTTCTCATGCTTTCCACTGTTTCCCCATTGAGGGTGACAGGGAAAGTTCCTTGTGATTTTTCCTGTAGTCCACAATTATCTCTTTTGTCTTGTTCACGTTTAGTGCGAAGTTGTTATTTCCACACAAGGTAATCAGTTGTTCCACCTCATCTCTATTCGCTGTTTCATAGTAATTACTAATGAGGCCCACCACTGTTGTGCCATCAGCAGACATGATGATGTGATTTATATTGTACCTGGCTGTACAATCGTGTGTTAACAGAGTGAACAGCAAGGGACTTAGTACACATCATTGTGGGATTCCAGGTTTAAGAGTGATGCTATCTGAGGAGTTATTTCCTGCACACACTTTCTGAGGTCTGTCTGTGAGAAAGTCAACAATCCACTTACAAAGTAGAGTGTTGACAACTAGTTGGAGTAGTTTCATTACCAGATGAAGAGGGATGACCATGTTAAAAGCAGAGCTGAAGTCGATGAATAGTACCCTCACATAGGTGTTTTTATTCTCAAGATGTTCCAGACATAGACAGGTATCAGAAACATACAATAAGATATGAGATATGAGGAGGTGACAAAGGAGGAACAAGACCATCTGGGGAACATATTATCAGGTGGAGAATAAAAATGGAGCACGTTGACCAGACATGAAGGATTTGCACTGAATTTTCATATACTACTGAACTACAGGAATGCACAAAGGCATTTGTATCATGTATGCATTAGACTTTTCTTTTCATATAGTTTTCTTAATAAAACAGATGAGTTTTAATTTGAAGAAGGGGATAGGGTAATTTATATAGAACTGTTTTTATTTTTTTTTATTTGGAAATATTTTTAAGTATGTATTTTGCTTTCTTTCAATCAAAGCACTTTTTTTTTTCAATTTAGAACTACAGACAGTGTTGTGAATTGTTATGGATTATTTTATACTGTAAAGTATTTATTGAATTCTAATAACAAAATGATAACATTTACTCCTTTGCCATAAGATTTTTAAAATGTGCTTGAGTTATCATAACTCAGACAGCTGAAAATTTGGATTCATGTCTCAGATGAAGGATGATGTCTCAAAAGTGCATCACCCCTTATTTTTAATAGGGGCAATATATAATTATCAACCATGGGATGAGTAAGGACAATCTATAATCAAATCATTTAGGTTGTTGAGCACAAAAAGAAAAAACTGACTAGGCTTAAAATGGCTCATAAGGGCAGCAAGCCTAGTATGTATCTATGAACCAATAAACCTATAATGCACCGTAATGTCAGTCCAGGCAACTGGTATGCAGAAAGAACCCCAATCCTTCAAAATTTTTTTGACATCAAAGAGGAGTATGCTACAGACATTAGATTCCTAAAAAAAAAAAAAAATATATATATATATATATATATATATATATATATATATATATATATATATATTTTTTTTTTTTAATTCAGCTGCTCTTACTGTAACTGTCTTAGTTGCTCTTCTGCGTGCTGTTATCTGTTCAGTCGCTCTTACTCTGCACTTATTACTGCTTGCTAGTAGCCTTATAATTTATTTATTTATTTTACATTTGTTGACCGGGCAATCCAACTGGATATATATCCATTTTCAGTGGAGGCCCGGGAAGATAAGCTCCACATACACAAGAAAATTTAAAAAGGCATTGATGCATTGAACAAGAAAACTGGAAACAGAATGCATCATTGTGTTGGGCATAATAACAAGAAAGAGATTTCCTGGTCTGAGCAGATGTAGAATTCATATCAAGAAATAGGACAGAGGTAACTAATTAATTATATAGTCACACAAAACATGACAACAATAAAACACCACCAAAATAAAAAAAAAAAAAACAATTAATGGTGTGAACCAGCTATGGATATTTACACCAAATTTGAACAAGGCAAATTTAGATAGATTACCTAGTGCTTACCATTCCCCCTGATAAGCTAGAAGGCTTCTCTCCAACACAGAAGGGCTTGGGGGGGGGGGGGCTCAGAAACTTGCCAACAGTCCTGGATACAGTAAATAGAATTTACTGCCTTCTGCACTTGTTTTTTAGTCATTTGTTAATTTAATTGCATTTATTTGAACTGTATTTGCTGTAGTGTTGCTACACACTCGGGTGTGCTGGCCTGCACTACAATTTGAATTGTATTTACTGCTGTTTTAGCTACTTTTCTGTAACAAAAAAAATTCTAAGCTTGTTTCCTGCCTTTCCTGTAACTAGTCAAGCCCAGATATAGACATGCTGTATCCAGGACTGTTGGTAAGTTTCTGAGCCCTCCAAGCGTTTCTGTGTTGGAGGGAAGCCTTCTTGCTTATCAGTGGGAGTGGTAAGCACTAGGTAGCCTATTTACCATGGGAAGAGTGGGTTTTGGCCCTGAAATTGTAGTTCATTGGCCGTTTGGGCAGTTTTTCCATCTCTTTCTACTTTCTGGTTAAAAGCCCATTTTGAGTTTGGTCCCTGCCTTTCCTATAACTAGTGTAGTCCAGGTACAGATTTGCTGTATCCAGGACTGTTGGTAAGCTTCTGACCCCCCCCCCAAGCCCTAGTGTGTTGGAAAGAAGCCTTCTAGCTTATCAGTGGGAGTGGTAAGCACTAGGTAACCTATCTACCACAGGAGGAGAGGTTTCTGGCCCAGAAATTATAGTTTACTGGCTGTTTGGGAATCTTTTCCATCTCTTTCAACCTTCTGATTTAAAAGTCTGTGTTTGCGCTGGTTTCCTGCCTTTCCTGTTGCTAGTCTAGTCCAGGTACAGATTTGCTGTATCCAGCACCATTTGTAAGCTTCTGAGCCCCCCCCCCCAAGCCTTTCTGTGTTGGAGGGAAGCCTTCTAGCTTATCAGTGGGAGTGGTAAGCATCAGGTAGCCTATCTACCACAAGAGGAGTGGTCCTTGACCCAGAAATTGTAGCTATTGGCTGTTTGAGCAGTTTTTTTCCATCTCTTTCAACTTTCTCATTTGAAAGCCGCTCTTGTGCCTGTTTCCCACCTTTCCTATAACTAGCCTAGTCCTGTTACAGAGTTGCTGTATCCAGGATTGTTAGTAAGCTTCTGAGCCCCCCAAGCCTTTCTGTGTTGGAGGGAAGCCTTCTAGCTTATCAGTGGGAGTGGTAAGAACTAGGTAGCCTAATGTCCACGGGAAGAGTGAGTTCTGGCCCAGAAATTGTAGTTTATTTGGCCATTTGGGCAGTTTTCCATCTCTTGCAACTTGCTGGCTTAAAAGCCTATGTTTGTACTTGTTCCCCGCCTTTCCTGTAACTAGTCTAGTCCAGGTACAGATTTGCTGTATCCAGGACTCTTTGTAAGCTTCTGAGCCCCCAAGCCTTTCTGTGTTGGAGGGAAGCTTTCTAGCTTATCAGTGGGAGTGGTAAGCATTAGGTAGCCTATCTACCACAAGAGGAGTGGTTCCTGGCCCAGAAATTGTAGCTATTGGCTGTTTGGGCAGTTTTTTTCCCATCTTTTTCAACTTTCTGGTTTAAAAGCAGCACTTGCACTTGTTTCCCACCTTTCCTGTAACTAGCCTAGTCCAGATACAGAGTTGCTGTATCCAGGACTGTTGGTAAGCTTCTGAGCCCTGGAGTAGTAAGCACTAGGTAGCCTATCATCCATGAGAGGAGAGGTACTTGGCCCAAAAATTGTAGTTTATTGACCATTTGGACATTTTGTCCATCTCTTTCAACTTTCTGGTTTAAAAGACCACATCTGCGCTTGTTTCCCATCTTTTCTGTAACTAACCTACTGGGTAGCACTAGAAAGCCTTAAACTGATACAAGACTTCTAGCGTAGAAGAGAGACTTTGGAGTGATTAATTATCAGTTTTTTGTACTTTCTTGCTGTACTTAACTGTTTTCCACCTAATCACAGATTTTCCAGCATTTATTGTGATTTAAAAGCTTTTTTTTAAACATATTGTACTTATTTGACTGCCTGCACTTTTAAAAAGTTGTTTTTTTGTTTAAATAATTTGTTTAACTGTTGTAGGCTACACACTAAGGTGCCATAGGCTTTTCTGATCATTTTAGTCGTTTAAAGCTGTTTTAAGTGTATTTTTTACTGTTTTTGCCTTATCTTTTCAAAAAAACAAAACAAAACAAAAAAAGTAATCCTTGTTTCCCACCTTTCTAAGCTAGTATAGTCCAGTTTTCAGGCTAGTGCTGAATTCAGGGCTATGATACTAGTTTCTGAGTTGCCCATATGTTAGTGTTTTGTGGTAGGAGGAGAGGGTTGTCTGTGTACATGAGGCAGTTGTAACATTGCCTCAGGATACCAAGATTCACCAGCTGGACTGGAGAGTGCACCTGAAGTTGCCCTTTGGTCATGCCACTTGGATAGAAGGAAGCTTCTCTGTTCACCTGTGAGAGAGGGGAGTTTTGAGCAACCTATCTGTCCCTGGAGGAATGGTTCCAGCCCAGAAGTTAGTAGTTTATTGGCCATTGTGGGCTAATTTCTCTCTTTCATTTCCCTACTATAAAGACTACATTTGCATGGTGTTGCGCACTGGGCAGTGCCGGTTAGCTACGGTTAAATTATTTCTGGCTCCACTAAGTCTCCTTTTCAGTTTTTCCTTTGAAACTAGTCTAACTCTCAACCTAAGCACTCAAAAAGCATCTTACTGCCCAGCACTTGGTCAGACCTAAAAGCAAGCACTAATATAACCTGACACTGATTTCCCATCAGGGCAAGGCTCTTTATTCACCCCTCACCAAACAAGCGAGTAAGCAGCTCACCCTACTATTCAGGCATGACCAAAGGGCAACTTCAGGTGTACTCTCCAGTCCAGCTGGTGAATCTTGTTATCCTGAGGCAATGTTACAACTGCCTCATATACACAGACAACCCTCTCCTCCTACCACAAAACACTAACATATGCGAGAGATGCAATTATACAGCCAAACTGGAAGCTAAGCTGTCTCCACCCAAGACTGGAACAGACAGTCAAGAGGAGAAGGTTAACACTTGCACCACACCTCCAGCCTCACACAGACCTACTAAAACAGCACTGGCAAAAAATACACATAAATACACAAAATCATACTTGGAGGCTCTAAATAAAAACCTGCAAAAGCATCAGAGACCTCCAAAGCAGACACCCAAACAACCTGCACTTCCCGTCACAAACCAGACAACACATAAAACACAAAATCAGTGTGCCGCACAATCATAGCCCTTAAGGCAAAATAACATACCTAACACACTAGTAATAGGTGACTCTATAGTCAGGCACACTGACATCCCACTCACTAGGCTGGACAAGAAGAAGGTTACTATTAGCTGCCTGTTGGGAGCCAGAATCTGCCACATAACACAAGCACTCAGGTCACTCCAGAATAAGTACAAATATGACTCTGTCACTGTTCATGTTGGTGTGAATGACCTGAGACGTACCTCCCTGGACTACATGAAAAGAGACATGAAAGAGCTCTCTGATCATGCAAACCAAGCTGGTATGACCCTGACCCTGAGAAGCATCCTACCCTCACCAAGAATGATACCTCAGTATAAAGAAGAAAATGATCAATTTCAACAATTGGTTAAGCTTCTTGTGTTATTCAAAGGGGATCCAGTGTCTGTCAGTCTGGGACGACATGCTCGACAAGCCACGTTGCTTCGCAAGAGACGGCTTGCACCTGTCACTCCTAGGCTTTAGAATAATGGCCAAGGCTCTTGCTGCCCCCATAGTGCCTTTTTTAGGCAAGGCTTAAAAGTCAAACTCACCACCGTAAACAGCACAATTAACAAAAAACTGAGGGTTATGCTGCTCAATGCTGGGAATATAAATCTCAAAAAGCACGCGCTCGAAGCACTCCTCAGTATGGAGAACATCGACATCTGTGCAGTAAATAAAACCTGGTTCAAGGCTCCAGAGAGCACCCCAGCACTACTGGGCTACAACTCATACCACACGTTTCAGCCACAGAACATGGGCCAAAACACAAAAGGAGGGGGTGTATCCATATTCATCAAGGATACCTACACCTCCAGGTTAGTGGTGCAGCATGATACCTCTGAGATCATCCATGTGCAACTAACATCAGGCAAATCTGCAATGCAGATTGTGGCCTGCTACAGATCCCTCTCTATGACCCAGGACCACCACTCCACCTTTCTGGAGACACTGGAAAACATGAAGGTCCTACCGAACACCCTGATATTGGGTGATTTCAATTACCCTACCATTCACTGGGAAAACTACTCGAGTACAAATTCCCAGGCCCAGAGCTTCCTAGAATACATCAACTCAAATGCCCTGGATCAGCTGGTAAACTCCCCTACCAGAGGTGAAAACATATTGGACCTGGTCATCACCAACATGGGCGACAGGTGTTCCACATCAGAGGTCAACCCGTCACTGGTTAGATCAGACCATAAACTAATCACTCTGGATGTCCACACCCCACCACCACCCCCAACTAAGGAAACCACAGTAAAAAACTTTTCTAAAGCAAACTTCACCTTACTTAAGACATAGGTGGTAAGTTTCACAGCCCCCATGCTAAAGGATAACGCTGCCCAAGATGCAGAAACCTTTACAAATGCACTCTATGAGCACCTACAAGGATGCATGGATTGTACCATCCCTAGCAAAACCAAGAGTCACTCCTCTAAGAGAAGGAAACCAGTTTGGTGGACCCCTGCAATAAACAGGCTATACAATAGAAGGAGGAAACTAGTTCAGAAAAAAAGCAAATCCCAAGAAGTAAAGACATCCCTGATCAGTATCAGTAAGAAACTAAGCTCCCTCATGAAACCATCCAAGGCTAACTTCGAAAGAAAAATATCCAAGGATTCAAAAGATAACCACAAAGCCTTCTTTAGCTATGTTAAGAATCTAAGTGGCAACTCGCAGATATGCACTGAACTAGTGCAAAACAGCACAAAATATACTGAACCTACTGATATTGCCAACATCCTGGCAGATAGATTCAGTGCAAACTTCATCCCCCCTCTCACTTCCAAAAGGGCCCACAACAATACCGGAAAAGTGTAGTGTCCCAAAAATCACAGACGCACAGGTGAAAACAGCCCTTTCAAAAGTCAAAAACACAGCATCAATGGGACCAGATGGCGTCCCAGGCTGTGTCTTGCACGAACTTCAGAATGAACTAACCCCCCACCTAAACACGCTGTTCAACCTCAGCCTCTCCACAGGCTACGTGCCCATAGAATGGAGTACAGCAACAGTTATTCCTCTCCACAAAAGAGGGGCCACAACTGACCCTGGTAACTATCACCCTATAAGCCTGACTAGCCTGATCTGCAAGGCTATGGAGTGCATCATCATGGAACTCATTAACAAAGACATTGAGAACCTCCAAACACTTGACCCGACCCAGTTCGGATTTGTTAAGGGCAAATCATGCCTACTAAATCTGGTTGACTTCTTCGAGACAGTCACCAAGGCCATAGAAGAGGGAAAGGTGGTTCACACAGCCAACCTTGACCTCGCCAAGGCTTTCAACACCATTCCCCACTCAGGTATGAAAGAAAAGCTCACCAGCCTGAACATAAACCCCTACATCACAAGATGGGTAGCCAACTGGCTTACAGACAGAACTCACACGGGAAGAACAGTGGGCTCCAGGTCCAACTCTAAACCAGTCACAAGTGGTGTCCCACAAGGCTCGGTCCTGGGACCCCTACTGTTCGGCATATACTTCTCAGAAGTACAGGCAAACACAGGAGTACTATGGCTAACCAAGTTCACCGATGACTGCAAACTGGGAAACATAACTGACTCTCCGGCTGACACGGGCATCCTTCTAAAGGGCCTTACAGAGACGGACACCTGGTGTCAAAGTCATGGCCTCAAGCTAAATTCCAAAAAATGCATAGTCATCCCATTTGGGAAAAACAAAACACCCAAAAATTACCACATAGGTGGCATGCCCCTTAATACAGAAGAGGTAATAAGAGATCTGGGGACCCACGTAGATAGTAGTCTCTCCTTTGACAATCATTTTGCCAAAGTAGTTAGGAAATCCTTCTATGTGGCCCATCTAATTACTAAAGGGTTTGCGTCTAGAAATAAAGAGGTTATAGTGCCTCTCTACTCATCACTCATTAGACCCATCATAGAGTACAATGCCCCATTTGGGATGTACCTCACAAGACACTTCCAACAGCTGGAAAGACCACAAAAGTACCTCACTAAGAGGATTACTGGCCTCAAACATATGTCCTATGCAGCCTGACTGAAAAAACTCCGGCTGTACTCAGTGGCATAACACTTACTCAGAGGTGATCTCTGCCTGACTTACAAAGCCTTGTCCAACTCAGAATTGATGGACATGCTCCACCTAAAGAAATCAAAGTCACTGCGAGCCACATGCTCTAGTGAGCTAAACCTCACCACAACAATAAACAGAACATGCTGGAGGGATAGATTCCTGTCACAGAGACACCCCATGCTTTGGAACAAAATTCCAAATTACATCAGGCAGAGCCCCTCACTAACACTCTTCAAGAGAAACCTTGACGAGTGGATGGGTAACAGAAAATACAGCCCTGGGATCACTTCATTGGCTGTGCTTGACAGAGGATCAGTTAATTAATCAATGGGGCAGCGAAAGCCGACACACTCTGGCTAGGATTATAAATGCCCTCGGGCAAATAGACTAGTACCTACCTATGAACCTATGAACTTTTAGGGTGACTATTGTATTTGAGTTCAGTTACAGTTAATGATAGCAGTTATCAGACTAAGGCCGTCAATAAGTTGGAGAGGCTGACAACTGATACATACTGCCCAAGACTCACTGTGTGCAGTTTTAAGCATTGGGGCCTTACTGCTGTCATTTACAGGGAAAAGAGAGCATTTGAAAGTGTAAGTAGGGAAGATTTTGCTTATGCATTAGAACCATCTGCTGGATTTCATATCCTAACATGGTATTTCAAATAAGTGACCATATCAAACATTTAAAGAATCTAATTGTCTGTTAGTTATTGCAGGTGTGGGTGTAGCCACATTCTTTGATTTCCTGTCAATGCCTATTTAAGTGGTACAGTTTGAAATATTTTCTGCTTAAAAACCTCAGCTTTGGCCAGCTAAGATCTAGCTGTATTCAACTGGACATATAAGAGAATTTAAGTACTTTTTATCTACACTTTTTTCAAATAATACAGTATTTAAATTGATTTAATTGTGTTGCTTTAATATTAACTGAATTGGAAGTTTTGACTCTGTTCTTCAGTTATTGCTTGCTTGAATTTTATTGTCTGTTAGTAATTGCAGGTGTGGGGGAAGCCACATTGTTTGATTTCCTGTCAATGGCTATTTAAGTGGTACAGTATGAAATATTTTCTGCTTAAAAACCTCAGCTTTGGCCGGCAAAGATCTAGCTGTATTAAACTGGACGTGTAAGAGAATTTAAGTACTTTTTCTCCCCACTTTTTTAAATAATACAGTATTTAAATTGATTTAGTTGTGCTACATGAATATTAACTGAATTGGAAGTTTTGACTCTGTTCTTCAGTTAGTGCTTGCTTGAATTTTATTGTCTTTAAGTAATTGCAGGTGTAGGGGTAGCCACATTCTTTGATTTCCTGTCAATCCCTATTTAAGTGGTACAATTTGAAATATTTTCTGCTTAAAAACCTCAGCTTTGGCCGGCTAAGATCTAGCTGTATTCAACTGGATGTATAAGATAATTTAAGTACTTTTTATCTGCACTTTTTTCAAATAATATAGTATTTAAATTGATTTAATTGTCTTGTCTGAATATTAACTGAATTGGAAGTTTTGACTCTGTTCTTCAGTTAGTGCTTGCTTGAATCTTGTCTGTTAATCATTGCAGGTGTTGGGGTAGACACATTCTTTGATTTCCTGTCAATGCCTATTTAAGGGGTACAGTTTGAAATATTTTCTGCTTAAAAACCTAAGCTTTGGCCGGCTAAGATCTGGCTGTATTCAACTGGACGTATAAGAGAATTTAAGTACTTTTTATCTGCACTTTATTCAAATAATACATTATTTAAATTGATTTAATTGTGTTGCATGAATATTAACTGAATTGGAAGTTTTGACTCTGTTCTTCAGTTAGTTTTCCCACCCACCCTCCCTGTTTCTGTTTTGGTGTTAATCTTAGTGGCTTTGAAACTGCCTGCCCCCTTGTAAATTTGTGTTTGGATACTCCTTCTGGGCCCATCTCATTTGCTCACTCAACTGAGTGCAGTGAGATCATATTCTGATTTCAGGCACTCCTACTGTGTACAAAGAGAGTATCTGGGAAAGAGAAAAAAAATAAGTTTGTTTCCTGCCTTTCCTGTTAAGTGGTCTAGACTGTTTGTAGGCTTCTGAGCCCCCAAGCCCTTTTGTGTTGGAGGGAAGCCTTCTAGCTTAGTTTTGTTTCTTATAACTAGCCAGTTTTCTAGTTTCAGCACTCAAATCTGTTTCTTTGAACTCAGCACTTGTTCAGAACTCATTGTAAACACTACATAAGCTGCAAATTACTACAGCACTCAACATTCCTCACTTGTCTAGAGGAAAACAGTTTTTAGTACTTAATAAATAAGCACCTATCCAGGCATGTCTAAGGGTCAGCTCTCAGTGATTTCTCCTGTCTACCTGATGAATCTGGGCATCTTGGGGCAATGCAGCAATTGCCTCATGTACACAGACAACCCTCTCCTCTTACCACCCAACACTACAACCTGTGAGAGATGCACTTATATAGCCAAACTGGAAGCAAAGCTCTCTTCACCCAAGACTGGACTAGACAGTCAAGAGGAGAAGCTAAACACTTGCACCACACCACACTCATCACATAGTCCTTCAAAACCTACACCACCAAAACACACACATAGAAACACAAAACACACATCTACATTTGCGGAGGCTCTCAATAAAAACCTGCCCAAGCATCAGGAACATCCAAAGTATAAACGCAAGCAAACTCCACCCCCCCCAACACAACCCAAATGACACATAACCCACAAACTCAGTGTGCCACTCAACAACAGCCCATAAGGCATAACAACGTACCCAACACTCTAGTCATAGGTGACGCTATAGACAGGCACACTGATGTTCCACTCACTAGACTAAACAAGGAGAAAGTTACTGTCAGCTGCATGTCAGGTGCCAGGATCCGCCACATAACGCATGCACTCAGGTCACTCCACAATAAGTACAAATATGACACTGTCATTGTCCATGTTGGTGTGAATGACCTGAGACGTACCTCCCTGGGCTACATGAAAAGAGATATGGAGGAGCTCTCCGATCTTGTATCCCAGGCAGATATGACCCTAACCCTGAGTAGCATCCTGCCATCACCCAAAATGATACCACAGTACAAGGACAAAATGATTGACTTCAACAATTGGCTAAGCTTCTGGTGTCATTCTAAGGGGATCCAGTATTTGTCTGCCTGGGATGACATGATCGACAGACCACAATGCTTTGCCAGAGATGAGTTTTTAAATGCACTCACTCGAGGCACTCCTTAAAATGGAAAACACTGACATCTGTGCAGTGACAGAGACCTGGTTCAAAGCTCCAGAGAGCACCCCTGCATTACCAGGCTACAATTCATACCACACCTTTTGGCCACCTAACCCAGAACGAAGCACTAAAGGTGGAGACGTGTCCATATTCATTAAGGATATCCACACCTCCAGGCTAGTTGCACAGCATAATGCATCTGAGATTATCCAAGTGCACCTAACTCTGGGCAAGATCGCAATCTAAATTGTAGCTTGCTACAGACCCACTCCCATGCCCCAGGATTCCCACTCTTCATTTCTTGATACATTGGAAAGTATTAGGGTACAACCCAACACCCTAATAATGGGCAATTTCAACTACCCCACCATTAACTGGGAAAACTACTCATGTACCAACTCTTTTGCTCAACATTTTCTAGAATTCATAAATTCCAATGCCTTGGATCAACTTATTCACACCCCCACCAGGGGCAGCAATATCCTAGACCTGGTCATTACCAACATGGGAAATTGGTGTTCCACACCAGAGGTCAATTCCTCGTTGGCCAGATTCGACCACAAGCTAATCAGCCTAAACATCCACATCCCACCCCACCCCCAATTAGGGAAACCATCATAAAAAACTTCTCCAAAGCCAACTTCACACTTCTTAAGACAGAAGTGGCAAACTTCACGACACCCATGCAGATGGACAATAGAGGTATGACTGCTGAATCCTACACAAATGCACTTTATAAGCACTTACACGAGTGCATGGATCATGCCATCCCTAATAGAAACAAGATGTTATCCTCCAAAAAAAACGAAGCCAATCTGGTGGTCCTCTGTCATAAACAAACTCTACAACAGAAGAAAGAAACTGTTGCAAAAAAAGAGTAAAGTCCCATGACTGGAAGAACTCCCTGGTCAACCTCAGTAAGAAGCTGAGATCTCTCATAAAATCCTTCAAAGCTAGTTACGAAAACAAAATTGCCACTGACTCTAAAGACAACCACAAAGCATTCTATAGCTCTGTCAAGAATCTCAATGGGAACACTCAGATTTGCTCTGTGTTACAGCACAATGGCGCTAAATATACAGAACCAAGTGATATCGCCAACATCCTAGAAGATAGGTTCAGCACTAACTTTACCCCCCCCCCCCTCACCCCCTAGAGGGCCCATCTCTATACCAGAAGAATGCAAAGTTCCTATAATCATGGCTGCACAGGTAAAAAAACACACTCTCCAAAGCCAAGAACACAGCATCCATGGGACCTGACAATATCCCAGGCTGCATTCTACATGAACTACAGAATGAACTGGTGCCCTACCTAAGTACCATGTTCAGTCATAGCCTCACCTCAGGCTTTGTACCCACTGAATGGCACACCCCGACGGTTATCCCACTCCACAAAGGTGGAGCCATGACGGACCCCGGGAACTACTGCCCCATTAGCCTGACGAGCCTGGTCTGCAAGGCCATGGAACGTATCATCATGGAACTCATAAACAAAGACATTGGTAATCTCCAAACTCTGGACCCTACCCAGTTTGGATTTGTAAAAGGCAGATCATGTCTCCTAAACCTAATTGACTTCTTTGAAGCAGTCACCAAAGCCATAGATGAAGGTAAAATGGTTCACACAGCTTATCTAGATCTCGCCAAGGCTTTCGACACCATCCCCCACTTTGGAATTATAGATAAGCTCACTAAACTAGGTATAAATCCCTATGTCACAAGATGGGTTGCCAAATGGCTCACGGACAGAACCCACACTGTGAAAGTAGCAGATTCCAAATCCGACATCAGACCAGTGACAAGTGGAGTACCACAGGGTTCAGTCCTGGGTCCTCTCCTGTTTAGTATCTACTTCTTGGAAGTGCAGGCTAACACAGAAGGTCTTTGGCTAACAAAGTTTGCAGATGACTGCAAACTAAGAGCCATAATCGAAACTCCTAACGATGTGGACAAACTACAAAAGGGCCTCACTGAGACAGATACCTGGTATCAAAGCCATGGCCTGAAGCTCAATGCCAAAACCTGTATTGTCATCCCCTTTGGTAAAAACTCTGTACCCATGAACTACCACATAGCTGGTAGTCTACTGAATGCCGAAAATGTGATAAGAGACCTTGGGACACAGGTGGACAGTAGTCTCTCCTTTGATAATCACATCGCCACAGTGGTCAGGAAATCCTTCTACGTGGCTCATCTCATCACAAAAAGGATTCTCATCCAGAAAAAAAGAGGTCATTGTTCCCCTCTACTCATTAGACCCATTATAGAGTACAATGCCCCTTTTGGTATGTACCTCACAAGACATCTACAACAACTGAAAAGACCACAGAAATACCTCACAAAGAGGATTACTGGCCTCAAACAGATGCCCTACGCAGACCGTCTCAAAAAACTACAGCTTTACTCCATCGCATATCGCCTACTCAGGGGCGATCTCTGCCTAGCATACAAAGCTATGTCAAACCCAGAGCTGTTGGACATGCTCCACTTAAAGAAATCCCAATCCCTCTGAGCTATACACTCTAGGGACCTAAACCTTGTCACTACAATAAACAGAACATGCTGGAGGGATAGATTCCTGTCCCAGAGACTTCCCATACTCTGGAACAAACTACCTATCTATGTCAAACAGAGCTCCTCATTAGCACTCTTCAAGAAAAATATTGATGATTGGATGGGAAATTCACCCCAGGGATCACTTCTGTGGCTCTGCTTGGCAGGGGCACAGGAAAATAATTTTCTTGGGTGGCGAAAGCCAGGGCACATTTTTTTGGCTAGGATTATATAGGCCCTAGGGCCAATAGCCTAGTACCTACCTATGAACCTATGAACCTAAGATTCGCACTGCTCATTTGCTGACTGTAGTTGATTGGCACAACACTATATCTGCTACCCTGTTCAGTATCTGTAAAGGCAATATTTCTGAGGATACACAGATGACATATTCTTCTATTTTCTTCTATCTGATTGCAAATTCTGCTTATATGCACATAGTCATAATTGTCATTCTCATCTATTCTCTATTCAGGTAATCCCATTTGTTTTTTTTTTTTTTGTGTGTGTGTGTGTGTGTGTGTGTGTGTGTGTGTGTGTGTGTGTGTGTGTAAAGACTATGGTAATACTCTGTATGACTCTGTTGGGACTTTTATAACTTCATTTTAGTTCTTATACTTTGATTACAGATTGTGCTCTTTATCATTTCATCTCATTTCATATGTATTTTGATTACTGGTTGCCTCAGTGTATTGAAGGCTAGCCCAGGAACTGGTCACTTGTGAACAGTGCTCTGCCTCTGAAAACAAACAAGCAACCAATCAATCAATTAAACAAAATAAACAGATAACTACATGCATACAGCACACGAAATGAGAGCTTAGACTGTGCTTTCCATTTTGTGTGGTCACTAGGAGAATGGTATTATTCCTGCGACTGCATCACATTATTACTGTTCTGGTTCTCAGTAGAAGTATTACTGCTATCCACTACTTTTTTCAATTGCAATCATTTGTGAAAATAATTATTATCTTTTATGTTTTGAATCAATAACATGTTAATCAATTTTACAGAGATTTCTGTTTCTCAACATTATGTATTATGGATATACTTGTGTTCCTTCAAATTATCCATAGGCTTGTGTGCAGTTTGAGAGAGAGTATGTGCATGTGTATGATTCATGTGATGGTTTGGCATCTTGTTCAGGACTGGTTCCTCTGCCTTGCACACAGTGAATGCTGCGACAGACACCCATTCCTCAAGGGTATGAACAGGATTTAATTAGAAAAATCTAGAATGTATACCAGTTCACATCATTTAAGACTATACATGAGATGTTTTTTTTAGACCATGAAAGATACTGCAATATGCAGTCAGACAAAGAATACTTTTATATACATTTTTGCATAGATATTAATGAGAGGATATTGTTCATTCAAATAATACACAAGGGAACACAATTCTACTAGCCTAACAACTCTACTCGTACCGTATTTTAAGCTCCACTCACTCATTCAGCACAGCTGAATAAGCAAGCCTGCTTAAGGGTGACAATTCTAGTTTCATGCTGGAAACTTCACCATAACTAGCTATTATATCAATGCTATCCATCTGAAGCAGTCCTTACAGTGTATCTGTCTGGCAGATTGGGAACATTAGGCATGCTGTCTAAATCCATTATCTCAGATAAACAGAGGGAATATATTAAGCAATCAGTCCTTCAGATGCATAGTACCACTGCAAGGACAGCTAGCTGTAAATAAAAGTTTCTCAACAGATGGCTAAATCATTTTGTTTATAAGGTTTAATCCCCAGAGGCCATGTGGGACTTGTTGACATTATAAAATCATCTTAAAAGACAGCATGAATATTAAAATATTAAAATATAGTAACAGGAACAACATCATATTGAATTAATAAAATTTAAGCTGCATTTTGAAGTGTCAGTTGTTTTTTTTCAAGGTCAATTGACTTCTAGAGCTATAAAACCAGGTACTCTGTCTGATAAAAATAATTTATTTTGCTTTTATTTATAAGTAAGGCATAGCAGACTGACCTGACATACTTTCACAAATGAGGGAGAGTATAACAGTATATTATACATACATCAGTATAACATATAGGTACAGTAGTGTTCACAGGTAAATACTAGGCAATCAGTCTGCAGACTATTGCACATCTTGCCAATAACCAGACAGTAACCAAAAGTGAGAATCAAACCTTATGCCTGTGAGGTAAACACCTTAACCATTACATCAACCTCCAACCCCAAGGGGTACAGTAATTTCAGAAAGTGTCATACAGAAAAAAAGTTGAATAAAATACTATGTCTCATAAAACTATATGAAAAAGCAGATGCAAATCTTTGTATAGTAGACTGATGCAGGGAGCTATTCACTTGATGGCACATAAGAGTTGCAGAGTGATGCAATGCTAGGTATTATACCAAACCTTTCAAAGCATGGGAACTGTAAACACTCAGCATGAGTCAAGGAAGTAATGGTGAAGTTACTACATTACATAAGCAGACATAATTTATAGTCAGTTGCATACAATTTTCACCGTTGACTGTGCTGTGTGTGTTGATAAGCAAGTCACTAAAGTATAATAGTTACTCTACACGTGTGCATCTAAGCCATGACAACCTCAAGCAAGATATGTCAATTCATATCACTTATTAATGCTGGGGACCTCTCACACCCTGAAAAATCAGTTTGGCTCCTTATAACAACTAGGGCTTCCATATTGTTAAACTCCCTTACCTACAAGTTAAAATTCACTGATAACTGCCAACCACTCAGACAGAAACTTTTTCCAAAGATCTGTATTATCTTCATACTACAAATAAGCATATGTCTGTTCTATACAGTCTTTGATTTAATCTCAGCATTGGAGGAAGATTATTTGTTTTAGAACTGATCCTGCAGCATGGAGTGCTTTGCAACTCACAAAAAAACAAGGCAACTTCTCCACTTCTGGAAACTAAAATAGCATGTCAAGGAAGAATATTAATGCACCTGTAGTCTGGACCACAGTTAAATATACTGACTTAAATTATACTATGCATCTCCTTTCTGAATATTTCTCCCTCTTTAGGAAGTATGGAATCTGACCATTTCGTTTAATACTGTAATAACTAAATACATACAAATGGTTAAACAATGCATACACACTGAGGGTTAAATGTTATGCAGCTCTGCAAAGCACAAGTTCAGTGTAATTAATGTCATAATAAGAATTTGGAATGTTAAGAGACATAACTACCACTAAGCTTAAAATACCATACAATGTGCAGGTTCATGTAAATGTCAGTGTCTAGTATATATGAGTAACATGCTACAATACATATAAGTACCTCTTCTTTGTTAGCTTCAAGTTTTCTTTTATGTTGTATAACCTTAATCTTTTACTGCTCCTACCACTTTGAGTAATAATTACACCATATAATCTGTCCTAAGATGGCAATTAACCAGTACATCCATGAGAAAGAAAATAATGCTTTATTGTGCTGTGGTTACCCACAGCTGAATAGCAAATCATACTGCAGATAAAAAAGTATGCTCACAACTGCATTTATCTTAGCCATTCTCTGGTGACAAAATATTCCAATGATTCCAATGAAAACCCCTCAGTGGACTGGTGAATAATTTTAAGTCAAAAGTCAGCCTGCTGTTATTGGAAATGGTATGAATTTTCTTTTAAATGTTATTCTTAAAGCTGAGAACAAACCAGCTTATTTTGCATGCTGCCTTTTGTTTGGTACTGCTACCCCTAGTTTTAGGGGTGCTTCACCCTCCCCACCTTACTACATTCACAGCTCAGGGAATGTTATCTTTGGTATATTCTGAAATAAAACTACAGGTCTCAAATAGTTATCTTCACCCTGTTTATGCTAAACCAATCAGATGGCATCAGCAGGCTCCAGCCAGGATGAACAGAAATCTAAAGGGATTAGCTTAAGAGCAGGGAAGGGCTCTGACAGTGTTTGAGCCCTTGATGGTATTAGGTCCATTGGTAAGCAAACTAGACTTATAACAAATAAAAATAAAGTAAAAATCTAGTTTCAAAGACTGCTTCTTCTCCAGTAATGTCTCTCAAAGGAGCTTTATTCAGATAAATGCTTTCATCAATCAACTTTACTGGATCCAGTACAGATCCATTACAATCCACAAATTAGTTGGGTGATGTTCATGATGTGCTGATAAGGGTACAGATACACAATCTGCTAATACATTAGGAGTGTAGTGAAATGCTGAAGATGTGCCAAGGATGTAGGCAGATGAAAATATAGCTACATAAGTGTAAACACATATATCACATCTTACATCTGGGGTCAGTTATTAACACACACACACACACACACATACATATATATATATATATATATATATATATATATATATATATATATATATATATATATATATATATATATATATATATTTACACACATACATACATACACACACACACACATATATATATATATATATATATATATATATATATATACATACACACACATACAGACAAACACACACATATATATATATATATATATATATAAATATACATACAGACACACATATATATATATATATATATATATATATATATATATATACACACACACACACACACACACACACACACACACACACACACACACACACACACACACACACAGTATCGTTACTGTTGCAGTGACTCTTTGCATGTAGTTTTTTTTTCACTGTTCTCTATGATTGTGTTACCATGGAGTTAACATATATAAGTATATTTCCCTTGGGGTGCTTCTTACTATATGATGTTTTAGTCAATTGGGATTCAACCAGATGGGTGTTCAACCATTTGGATCCAATCCTTTGAAATATATTTACCCAGTGAAGGCTTAACTCATTTAGGTGGCACTCTACAAATTTTGATCCTTTCTCCTTTATTGGTGTGGACTCGTAGGTAATTTATATGATTGAGTGGGTTATGGGCGAAGGCCAACAATGAATAGTTGGTAGTACAGCCCCATGAAAAGTGTTTTATGATTCTGGAGGGGTGCAGTCTCATTGTCTACCATTTCAAGAAGATGAGTTATAATGAGGTGTCATGAATCGTAAGTGTACATCCAGTCACCTATCTATTTATCTATCTGTCTGTGTTCGTATATTTATATTATGCATTCATCCATCCATCCATCCGTTCATTCATTTGTTCATTTAGTCAGACTCAGAGACTATGGCAGGACTCACTGGGTTTAATACAAGTGATTCACTAAGTGTAATACAAAGAACAAATTATGGATATGATGTCTCAGTTTCTGTTACATATATACAAACAAACAAAGCCACATCCAGAGACAAAGACACGCACACTCATGCACCACACATGCACACACATTCAGACCCCCCCACACACACATGCACACTCTTCATGCATGTTAACATTATATTCAGAGGTTCACCAGTTCACCCTATGTGTATTGTATGAGAATTCCAGAGACAACAGTATAAATGCACATTTATAAAAAATAAAATTCATCCTGTAAGTGTATTGTATGTTAATGTGCCCCAAATTACATGTTAATAACTCTGACATTATTCCACTTACACGTGTCAAAGTAATACTATGGTACTAAAGCTGCAGTCCAATGAAAACGTTTTTTTTTTAGGCAAAATACACCATGTAATTGAAAATGTCTGTTGCTGTGCATCAGCAAATGAGAACATACTCAGAGAAAATAATGTAGGTATGTGCCTTTTGAAAATGTAATAGAAGTATTAAATGATTGCAAAAGTTCATACTGTCTTTGCTGCATTTTCCTTCCAGTATGTATTATAAGGTCAGCTTCATATGTTTTTCATAACTGCCTGATTTACTGTTTTGCATTTAATCTACAGTTATATAATAAATGTCCTGAGGGTCTTACGTTCATAGGTTCATAGATTCATACTAGGCTATCTGCCCTAGGGCATTTATAAGCCTAGCCAGAGTGTGTTTGGCTTTCGCCACCCATTTTAAATTAATTTTGCTATGCCCTTATTTGAGGTTAGTATATTGTGCTTCTGTCTAACAGTGACACAGAAGTGATACCCAGGGTAAACCTACAATCTCCCATCCACTCATCAAGATTCCTCTTGAAGACAGTCAATGAGGGACTCTGCCTAACCTGGACTGGGATTTTATTCCAGAGTGAAGGGAGCCTCTGGGTTATGAATCTGTCCCTCCAGCATGTCCTATTTATTTCAATGCTGAGGTTCAAGTCTCTCGAGCGCGTAGCTCGATGGGATTTGGATTTTCTGAGGTGCAGCATGTCCATTAATTCCGGGTTGGACATGGCTTTATACGTCAGGCACAGATCGCCTCTGAGCAGGCAGTATGCCACTGAGTAGAGCTGGAGTTTCTTTAACCGGGCAGCATATGGCATCTGTTTGAGTCCTTTGATCCTCTTGGTGAGGTACATTTGGGGTCATTCCAGTTGCTACAGGTGTCTGTTAAGGTACATCCCAAAAGGGGCATTGTACTCAATTATGGGCCTGATGAGGGATGAGTAAAGAGGCACGATGACCTCCCCTGATCTAGATGTGAATCCCTTCATGATTAGGTGGGCTATATAAAATGTTTTTCTAACCACTTTGGCCAAGTGGTTGTCAAATGAGAGATTGCTATCAACTTGGGTCCCCAGGTCCCTAATTACTTCTTCTGTACTTAATGGATTACCACCTATGTGGTAATTTGTGGGCACTTTGTTTTTGCCAAAGGAGATGACTATACACTTTTTGGCATTTAGCTTGAGGCCATGGCTCTGGCACCAGTTTTCTGTTTCTATGAGGCCCTTTTGGAGGATGCTTGTGTCGGCTGGAGAGTCGATTATGGAGCCCAGTTTGCAGTCATCTGCGAACTTGTTCAGCCACAGTCCTACCGTGTTGGCCTGTACCTCCGAGAAATATATACCGAACAAGAGAGGTCCCAGGACTGAGCCTTGTGGGACGCCACTTGTAACTGGTTTGGAGTCTGACATGGCTCCAGCAATTCTAACCATGTGGGTTCTGTCCTTGAGCCAGTTTGCAACCCATCTAGTGACACAGGGGTTTATATTTAAGCTGGTGAGCTTATCTATAATGCCCAAGTGGGTATTGTATCGAAGGCTTTTGCGAGGTCCAGGTAGGCTGTGTGGACCACCTTCTCCTCGTCAATGGCCTTGGTGACTGTTTCAAAGAAATCGACCAGGTTTAAGAGGCAGGATCTGCCCTTAACAAAGCCGAACTGGGTAGGATCCAGTGTCTGTAGGTCCCCAATATCTTTATTTATGAGGTCCATGATGATCCTTTCCATAGCTTTGCAGACGAAGCTAGTCAGGCTTATGGGGCGATAGTTTCCAGGATCCGTTGAGGCACCACCTTTGTGGAGAGGGACCACTGTTGCTGTATGTCACTCTTTGGGTACATATCCTGTAGTAAGGCTGAGATTGAACAGTAGATTTATGTTTGGGTTTAGCTCTTCTTGGAGTTCATGTAGGACACAGCCCGGGACACTGTCAGGTCCCATTGATGCTGTGTTTTTTGCTTTGGAGAGGGCAGCTCTTACCTGAGCATCTGAGATGTCAGGGGGGCAGCACTTTGCTGGGATAGATATTTGCCCTTTTGGTGGGGGGGGGGAGAAGTTTGCGCTGAACCTGTCAGCTAGGATGTTGGCAATGTCTGTGGGTTCGGTGTATTTTTTGTCATTTTGGACTAATTCTGAGCATATCTGGGAATTCCCACACAGGTTCCTAACATAACTAAAGAAAACCTTGTGATTATCCTTAGTGTCCTGTGCAATTTTTCTCTCGAAGCTGGCCTTAGACGATTTTATGAGTGCCCGTAGTTTTTTGCTAATACTGATCAGAGATGCCTTCCCTTTTTGGGATTTTGCTCTATCATGTAGTAGCTTCCTTCTTCTATTGTATAGTTTGTTTATGGCTGGAGTCCACCAGGCAGGACGTCTGACTTTGGAGGATTGGGTCTTGGTTTTATTTGGGATTGCATGATCCATGCATTCCTGAAGGTGTTCATAGAATGCGTTTATAAAGGATTCTGTGGTCTGGGCTGTATTTTCCACAGGCCCGGGGGCTTTGAAGGATTCCACTTCGGTCTTGTTGGCCCAGCAGCAGTAATAGCAGCACAGTGTACTGGTGGTCTTGGCTTCAAGTCCCAAATGAGAGCCACTATTATCCTTTCATCCCTATGAATGTTAACAGATAGTTGTAAAGATAAGAGTTAGGAAATGAGAGGATAACATACTCTGTTGTAGTTTATTCAGAAAGGACACATGGGACTCAGTTATATATGAGCAGAACTGAATAGGGAGGAGGACATGAATACTGTTTGAATGTGGAAGTGCTGGGACAGCAGCTGTCAGATGAGAGAGATGAGGGAGGTGCTTGTGGTTAACTGGCTTCTGCAAAATGAATGAATACATGGGCACACACTTTGAAAATAATATTGATATTTGTAAGATGAAGAAGAGACAAGTTTTGGGTGTCAGGGAGTGTCACTAATATATTTCTCAAGTATTGTTATTTTTTTGCATTTTGACATAACTAGAACATGCATGTTTATTTTACGGGAAGCCTGAGATATGAAGTAGACAAATGACTAGCTAAGGAACACTCAGTATGTCTGTGGGAGTGAATGGAATTTGAACTCTGATCTCCTGCCACTCATCTTAACTTTATCACTGCATACAGTATATTACACCAACTCATTCTTGTGTGGCTTGGAGAAGAAAGTCCGAATGTTAGTAAGGTCAGGGTGCATCTGACAAAAAATGAAGTTAAATACATACAGGTGCAAATTCTACCAATGGCATTAAGTGAGTTACGGTAGAGGAGAAATTAAAGAACATTACTTAAAGGCTGCTTCCTTCTTTCAGAATTATGCACAGTAGCAGGTATATGGCTACCATAACTAAGACCATAGCATTTATTGAGGTTAAGTTTGACAACGTTGGGGATCATTAGCAAAATCCTACTGGTGAAAATTGCTGCAAAACATTTTGACTGTTTTAATTGATGGAGTTGAGGCAGCCATGACTGAGTTTAAGGAGAGACAGTAAGATAAAAACAAAAAACTCATAAAGCATGTGGTACTGAGTATATAATAGTTTAATTAACAAAATGTATATTTTACTGTGTAGTGCTGAGTTTTGGAAAAAAACAGGGAACTTTTTGGAAGAATGATATGTGATAAAGACTGCATAAAAAGATCTGCCTACTGAAATCTAAGAAACAGGAAAGTGAGGAGAATTAAAGAAGAAAGAGTATATTCAGGCAAGGACAAATTGTGGTCTTGACTATGGAAACAAAATATGGAAAAAAAACAAGTTGAGGGAAGGAATTTTTCTGATACAGATATCCTTTTTTTTCCTAACAGATGGCAACAAGCTAATGTGATCATCATTTATTCTGGGAACTATAGATCAATCAATCTTTATCTATATCACTTGCTTGATTATAGAAAGGATACTGATGGAATTGGTTCAGACTGATATATGCTATCTGCAACTTCAGGACACAACCCAGTATAACATAATGAAGGCTACATGATACCTTTTCAAGATGTTCAATTTCTTTAAAGAAATCACACCAGCAGTGAGTGATCACTTATTGGGCCATTTGTTTTTTTACATAAACCCATAGAGGTGATTGGTACCATGCTACTCACTGACAAATGTCTCCTGGGAAGAACTCAAGTGGTGAGGGTGCTGGCCAGCTTTCCTTACTATTTAAGGCAAGTTGGTCCTAATCTTTCTTGTTTCAGTTTCTTCTTCCCAGGTTGACAACACAAATTTGTAGACAAATATATTTACTGATGACTGCAGTTTTGGTATGATTTTCTTTTCCCCTTCGATACTTAAGTGCACCATCCTGGGTTACAGATAACCCACTCCCAGTGTAAACAATGTGGGATGACAATTAACATGGGGAAATGCAGTAGAGTCACCCCTGAGAAGCAAACTATTCCCACAACTAATTAAGATAAAGATCTTGATTAAGAACCTAGTTACAATTATATATGCAAATCTCTCCCTTTATCAAGTTCTATTGTGGTAAGAAAGACTTTTGATGTGTCTCATTTGAGTTATTTGTAGTCACTCTAAGGATCTTACTGTACTCCTATACATCTTACTTATTTGGTCAGTCTTTGAGTATACTGCCCCAGTCTATATCCTTTGGACTAAATGATTTACCTTCATATAGTTGAACGCACATCCTTTGAATGGGCAGATATGCGAACTGTTTCCGCAAATTCCATCCCACCGACTTCCCTAAAGTTCGAAAAAAACAACGAAAGTCGACATTTCTGATCACTCTACAGCTAAAACAAGTGCTACCATGGGTCAAAAAGGGGGTGAGATTCTGTTATTTGGAACTTCGTTTTTTGCGTTTTTGTGAAGTCACAGTTTGCAGTTTGCGGCAGTAGTTTTGAGGATGTGGCTGTTGGACTCATGAAGGTAAACCAGACAAAACACATGGTTCAACAATAAACAGCACAGAATATCATTGATAAAAGGACTGATGAACTTGGATTCCTGAGTAACTCCAGCTAAAAAAATGTCCCTGTTGTTGAGCTGATGTAATCACCTGAAATGTGACCTATGACTTTCATTAAAGGCCATGAAACATTATTTGAGAATCAGTATCTGGAATGAGCAGACAATAAAGTCAATAGACAGGGAAAAAAATAATCCCAAACTTTTCATTAGCAATAGTAACAAATATAACAATTTTATCACCAAGTGTCTAACTTGCCTGTGGAATAACCTCCCTACTCCGCTTGAGTCAGTTTCATTGCCTCACCATCTCAAAAAGGAATTAGACACTTACATGGGAATATATGAATTAATGCTCCAGTAAATTCTGCCAACCAATTTAAATATTTAGGTCTTTTACCTGACACCAATCTTTCTCTAAGGAATCAAACAGAAAATGGCACTAAAAATGTAATGCCCATATTAAAGCATCATATTATATTTCTATTTCTATTTGCTTCACCCCAGAAGCTGGAAGAGCAATAGTTAAACATCTACTGATTCCTAAGCTTGAATATTCTCTGTTGGTCCTCATCCTACATTCTCCTCACAATTGTACTGTAATACAAACCACTACCAATGCAATATGAAGATTTATAAATTCTTCTCCTCACTACGAGCATCACTGTATCTCACCCCAAAAAGTGAACTGCATACCCTCTATACCTAGCTCCACTCTTATTTTATCCAACCTCACCTTCAAAAGCCTCCTGAACACTAATGTCCTTCACTTGGCTCCAAACTGAAATAAAACACTAACAATAATCATTATGAAACCAAGATAACTATGTCCTACACTAGAGAGCCCTCTCTTCAACATGGCTCTTGGAGAAATAAATTTTAGTAAAAATTGTTCTTGTCAACTGGAATGGACCCCACAAGAAATAAGACCCACTGCTGACTACAAGACTTTTTGAAATAAACTATATGACTATCTAAACAAAAACTACAAATGCACATGTTCATAGGTTCATAGGTAGGTACTAGGCTATCTGCCTGAGGGCATTTATAAGCCTAGCCAGAGTGTGTCGGCTTTCGCCACCCAATTGATTAATTAACTGATCCTCTGTCAAGCAGAGCCAATGAAGTGATCCCAGGGGTGTAGTTATAGGTTCATAGGTAGGAAAATAAACAGACCTTGCAGGTCATGAACCCAAGCCCCTGCTTACCATAGTTAAAGCAATTTACCAGTAAGCCATCTCACATGTATAGATTAGTACTAGGCTAACTGCCCTTGTGAGCCATTTTAAGCCTAGCCAATTATCCACTGTGACATTCAAACCCTGTACCTTATGTTTGTAAGGCAAACAGCTTAACCATTAGGTCACCCTCCCAACCCTATCCTGGGCAAAGGATAATCTTACAAAGCACATTCTGGGCAGCAGCATCTAGTAATGTTTCAGCCCATCTAAAGTGCATGTCATAGATCTAGCTGATGACAGCAGCTATGTAAAAATGTAAATGAAACTCTCTGCATGTCTGCTGTACAACTGCCCTAATGATCCTTTCTTCCCTGTCTATTATCCTTCTTGCTCGTTTTAGCCTCCAGCTTCCCTACACATTCTCATTACATACACCTATAGTTCTTGCAACTTTTTTCTCTTCTTATTACTAATACCATGAGATCCTTTATCTGCTGTCTACTATAGTCTTGACCCACTACAAGAATGTCTTATGTTGGGCATATACAAATACTTGTGCAGTTTTTAGCCACAACCTGGGTGCCAGAATATATTGTAAGTAATTCCACATACATGATTGTGCTCTTCTATTTGTCCAACTATAATGGCAATGAGTTCTACCACAAAACATTGCATATAGCATATAAGTGTATGTTGTAGCTTGTAAGTCTTTTTTCTGTATTGGGCTTAAGTTGTTTATCTCATTTCTGTTATAAGTGTATTTTTCCATTATAATTGTAATTTTCATTGAAGATGTGTATTTACACTCTATTATATGCCATTTTGGATTCATACTTCACTGTATTTCATGTGTTTAGTATTATATAGGTATAAATTGTTTTGTGCTTCAACACCCAATTCATGGCTAAAAAGGGTCTTTGGACCAACCCACCCACTAATAATTATAATAATAATAATAGCACTCCAACATGGGATGATTGCCATCCGGTTTCTCAGAGGCCAGTAGTCTTTTAGTTTGGTACTTACCTCTGAACTTATGCACCCACAAAAATAGAAATGCAAACTTTAAATAGAATGTCTGGATATGGGAAGTTAAAAGTTAATAGTGGCTATGGGGTGGGGTGGAGGACAAAACACTAAAAATGTACTTCTTTTGAAGATGTAGATATTCTTTCTGTGTGTGTGTCTCTACCAGTGACTGCAAAGTGTATAAATGACAATTATACAACAACCCCCCATTAATATTCAAAAACGTGTACGCTGATTGGTCAGCGTGCACATTGTAAATCAGAGTTATAGTAATGGAAAAAGGTCCGGTCGCCCGGACTTTTTCCATTACTACAACTCTTTTTTTACAGCAACAGAGAACGCAAGATCTCTGTTGCTTCACAATGCCTCGCTATGTTAAGCAAGTTTAATATAGCGAGACAGCTTTAAAAAAAGCAGCGGAGATTCTCTGTTGCTTTTTAAAAGCTGTCTTGCTATGTTAAACCCATTTAACATAGCGAGACAGTTTGTAAAAAGCAACGGAGATCTTGCTTTCTCCGTTGCTTTTTTCAAAACTGTCTCGCTATGTTAAATGGGTTTAACATAGTGAGACAGCTTTACAATAAGCAACGGAGACTCTCTGTTGCATTTTTTAAAGCTGTCTCGCTATGTTAAACCCATTTAACATAGCGAAACAGTTTGTAAAAAGCAACGGAAATCTTGCTTTCTTCGTTGCTTTTGCCCACAGCTCTGATGTACTGCGTAGGCATACGCATGCACAGTACATCAGAACTGCCGCAGAATACCAGACAGCTGCGGAAGGGCAGCAGGGAGGCATTATACAATGCCATTATTTAAGAAAAGCAATTATTTTTTTCTTAAATAATGTCATTGTATAATAGCAATAACCCACTTCTGGGTGTGGGTAATACTGGATTTACCCACGGTTGGCTTTGTTTGGCCACTCGGGCTTTGCCCTCGTGACCAAACCACGCCAACTGTGGGTAAATCCAGCATTACCCACACCCAGGTGTGGGTTATTGATATATGATACTGAAAAAAGTTTTTGGGAAAATGATTTTTTTTAGCTGGGTAACTAGATTGGTCCAAAGATATTTTGTAGTCCAGGGCAAAGGTAAAGATAGATAAGGGCATAATTACTGTTTTAGAAAAGTACAAATAACTACAGTAAAAAGTAGAAAAGTGGAAATATAGCATGATTCAAATGAATAAAAGAAAAAAGGAAATAACTGTATAAAATAATATACACATAAAAATATTAGCAAGTGTAAACATAAAATGCATCAAGTAAAATGACTAGACTAATCAGTGCTGAGTTAACAAGACTGATGTGAAACTAAAAATGGAAATGCCAATAAATCCTAGTAAGTTAGTTTTTTTTGTTAGGAACATCTAATATGTGGGTAAATAGATTCAAAAAATAAATATTCACCAGGGAAGCCCCCCCCCCCAAAATGTAGACAAGAGTTGAGTGAAACCACACAAAATTTACCCCACCTTACTTCAACACAGTTTAAAAGTTACCTAGTGTACAGGATATTTAAAGTTACATGAGAGTCAGAACCGTAAAGTAAATAGACCACAAACAAAGGTGCACCACAAGGATTCATTTTTTGTTCCCTCTTGTTCAGACTGTATGTAAACCAGATGTCTGATCAATGCAATTATCTAAAGGTCATTTAATATGCTGATGACACAGCATTATTGTTCAAGAGAAAATACTACACTCTAATGTAATATTAAATGCAAGTAAAAGCACCTCCAGACTTTTTGTACTTATAATTACAAAATCACCTAATCCCTATGAAGTTGGGATTTCTGTTGCATCAGGGAATATGATACCGCTCACACAAGATTAAAATACTTAGGCGTATGCATCACTCACACCCTTTCAATTAAAGATCAGATTTTCAAAAACATTGAAGAAATGATTCTGAGCAACTTATAATAGAACAAGATATTTCCTCACATATACTGCAAAGGAAACATTAGTGACCTCTCTTCTACATTCTAGACTATTCTAGTTCTACAATAACACATACCGTCTTATCAAAAAGCTGAACTGGAACAAACCTGTTAGAAAACACTTAAATTGATTCTTGAATACCCTCCCCAGAAACCATCACTATAGCCTTCTTGTAAATATATGCTAGTCAGCTTTCAAAAACAGATTAGGTCTCATCCTCGTGAATAATACCCGTAAATGTTTTATTGGAAAATGAAGAATATTAAATCCTTACATCACTTTGAACCTATAAATTGACATGAACACTGCAGTCATCCTTTAAAGTACTTAGGAAAACTACAAAATAGCTGTTATGGTGTTGTAGCACTTAAAAACTACATATGTGACCTTTGGAATAAATTCTGCAATTAATCACTAACACAAAAATGCTACATACTTTAAAAAAATAAAGACTAAAACCACAAAATCTAAATCAAGTATAATTGTTAGTTTCCATACCTGGCAACTTAATAAATAATAGATGATAAGCATCTGCTAATTTTTGGGAATGTCCTGAAGAACTGCAACATAAAATTATCTCAGCAGTAAAATATGTATATAATGTATATACTTACATATCAACTCACATGCTTTGCCCTTATGCCTGAACTGTTTCACTAACTAAATATTTTCTCTGTTTTACTTTTTTGGCTCATTAAGGTTGTTTCCAATTCTATTATTGTCTTGCCAGTTTCTTTTTTTATTATTTTTTTTATTTGCACTACACTGTAAAAGTACTTTTCTTCTCATACACTATATTTTCTTTTTCTCCATAACAATTAATTACCATATACAGCCATTATACTATAATGTACTATTTTTGTATGCGGTATATTCTCTGTATATATTTTTTTCTTTTTGAAATGTTTTGTGCACTGTATATTGTAGCATCTTGTCTGTGTAGCTTTTCTCTCTGGGTCTCCACTGAAAATAGATCACAGCCAATTGAACAATCCAGTAAGCAAAACATAAATCTGTAAGAGCAACTACAATTTCATATGCAGGAAGTGAGTAAAATTATTCATAACTTAACAGGCAATCTCCCTGAAGGCAGGACATAAGAATAGTGATATGCTCAAAATTAACTGGCATATCTGAAATATTTACAGTTGTACACTGAGGGTTTTAATTTTGTGTTAGGAACTCAGTAGGTTATTTTTTTTTCTAGTGTCTGCAGTTGGCTGATTCCAGCCTGCGGAGGCAACACATATATTTCAAATTTTACAGAAAGACTGTGGCAAAATCTGGCCTTGGATCAGAGTGAATAGTTATGATTTTTGATAGTAAAACTTTCAGCTAAAAGATAATGTCTCTAGATGCAAAAAAATTTAAATACAAGGGATATTAGCTAAAGAGTAGGCTTCCGGTAACTGGTAAACATTTAACTTTCTGCAGTAATGAGTACTGATATGCCTTTGGGTCAATAGGAAGTAGGAATCTACAGATCTTCTTAGGAGTTTTCTGCTGGTGGCTTGTGTTAGACAGCATACTCAAGTTTTAGAATTAGCAAATTAACATCCTGGGTATATTTTGCTTCATGGATAAATAAATTATAGTTTTCAACAGAACTCTAGATAGGTATGAGCATGGTCAAAACAGAAAGGCTTCCACACAATCTTTAAATGAAAGAGTTTGGTTTAATACAATTCCTAAGTATTTGTGCTAGGAGACCAGGGTACCTGGGATGTTTGGTGAGTCATGAACGAGCCAACATCTTTGAGCTGTTACATTGTTCCATATTTTATAATCCTGGACTTCTTAAAATGAATGTTTACTTGATTAAGTTAACTTCCACTTCAGATGGCTGTGACATCAGCTTATGGCCCCTTTTGAAAAGCCTCTGTATTTTTACCTTAGTTTTGAGATGAAACATCAGAGCATACATAGTTACAATGAATTTAGGAAAACCTATAGGGAGTTTGTTTGAAAAAATAGAAAAAAATTGGCACATGAACCAGTACTTGTGGGGAACCCGTTATAAAATAATTTAACTCAGACGCAGTAGTATTTAAAACATTTGGCAAAAAAACAGCTCCTGTCAGCATTGTTGTAAATTAGGTTAGCAATGATTTTACCACTATTACCATAACATATGGCATTTTGAACAATAGTCTCCTCGCCAATGGTATATTTGTAGGTATGAATAGGGCTTTTAAGAAAGTCAGTTATGCCCTTTTACTTGATAAGCTTATCAGACTGAATGCTGATTCCCATACAATTAGATGGCTAACAAACTATTTTGAAAATTGGACATTTCTAATATGCGCTGACAATTTACTTATAGATCATCCTCACTTAATATTGGTGTACCTCTAGCCTCATTGCTAGGTCATATTCTATCTTCCTTCATTGTTAATAACTTCATCTTAGTCATGTATGCCAACAATTTGGTACTCTTGGGCACCAGTCAGAATTGTGATAAATGGCACCAAAAGTTCTGGAGTAGATTCACCAAACTTTGTAAATGGAATAAAGAGAACAGACTGATGCTTAAACTTAGTAAATGAGGTGTAATACTGTTTTCCACATTCCCTCAAAATTTCGGCTGACTGTATTTAACTCTTGGTGACTCAGTGAACAACGGTATTCATGCTGTTACTAAAAAAGATGTGTTGTCACTGTATATATGTGGCCTAATGGTTAAGGTGTTTGCCTTACAAACACAAGGTGCATGGTTTGAGTCTCACAAGGGATAACTGGGCTAGGTTTAAAATGGCTCGCAAGGCCAGTTAGCTTAGTACTAATCTATGAACCTATGAATATATATATATATATATATATATATATATATATATATATATATATATATATATATCTATATAAATATATATATATATATATATATATATGGTTCCACTTTGAATCATCAAAGTTCTGATCATCAAGACCAGAACATCGATGTTCAGAACATCGAAGGTTCAAAGTGGAAGTGCCAGGTAAGTAAAATTGTAACATTGTGGGTGTGTATGCAGGGCAACAAGATGCCCTACATGTTGTGTATATGTGTGTGTGTGTGTGTGTGTGTGTGTGTGTGTGTGTGTGTGTGTGTGTGTGCCATCTGAGTGTTGGCATTCCAGGTAGAATGGAAATCTCCCATTTAGCGCTACCGCATATAGCGGTAAATGGGAGATTTCCCTTACCCCACAGTAGTGCGATCTCGGAGTTGGAATATTAAAGTAGGGGGTGTGGGGGGTGCTGGGGGCCGAAGCCCTCCTGCATAAAATAGTTTTTGTAAGGTTCTTTGTTTTTGTGTGGTTCATTTTGAACCTTTGATTCTCTGGACATCGATGTTCTGGTCTCGATGATCAGAACGTCGATGTTCTGAACATTCGATGATTCAAAGTGGAACTATATCTATATATATATATATATATATATATATATATATATATATAATATAGATATATATAGATATATATATAGATATATATATAAAAAAAAAAATATATATATATATATATATATATATATATATATATATATATATATATATCAATGTATTAAAATGGTTAAGGGCTTTCATTCCCAACTCTGTTGAAACTTTATAGGAACCCCCAAATCTATTAGAACATCATGGCAATGTGATTTTTTTAGTTGTTATTGTTTTTAGCATTGGCAAAGTATGGTTTATTGCTACTGAACAGAAATACTTAGGGGGTTATTCCTGAGCTGCCACTATCTTTCTGTCTACACATGGGACTATATGCAATAATATGTTAGCCAAGCTCAGACTATGCTAGAAAATATTCAGTCTATAATCTCCCACAACATAACAGGTCATAGCAAGGAGGGTCTTACTCCCTAAATGCAAGTATTGTCATCCTTCCATTTCCTTATACTCCTCCTCTTCTTACTGCCTAAATCTGAGTATGGTCATCCTTCCATTTCCTTATACTCTTCCTCTTCTTACTCCCTAAATGTGAGTACCGTCATCCTTCCATTTCCTTATACTCCTTCTCTTCTTACTGCCTAAATCTGAGTATGGTCATCCTTCCATTTCCTTATACTCTTCCTCTTCTTACTCCCTAAATGTGAGTATGGTCATCCTTCCATTTCCTTATACTCCTCCTCTTCTTACTCCCTAAATGTGAGTATGGACATCCTTCCATTTCCTTATACTCCTCCTCTTCTTACTCCTTAAATGTGAGTATGGACATCCTTCCATTTCCTTTTACTCCTCCTCTTCTTACTCCTTAAATGTGAGTATGGACATCCTTCTATTTCCTTATACTCCTCCTCTTCTTACTCCCTAAATGTGAGTATGGACATCCTTCCATTTCCTTATACTCCTCCTCTTCTTACTCCTTAAATGTGAGTATGGACATCCTTCCATTTCCTTATACTCCTCCTCTAATACACACATGCTGCAGATGACTGAAAAGGAAATGCATAGATTTGTTTTGTTTGCTATCCCGCTTACCCAACATTGTGAAATCCTTATGAAAAATCAGTGGCTACCCAGACAGGGCAGACTTACACTTCTGCTAGGGACTGTCCTGTTTAGAAATGTTAAACTAGAAAATGTGCTAATGCTATCAAAATCCATTTCCACACTGACCTCTACTAAAAGTGTCTTTATTAAGAATACACCAGCTACTTGGAACCACTTACCTAATTCAGTACGATTTCATCAAACATAAAAGGACTTCAAAGCTCTACTATAATAGCACTTACTGAATGAAACAAAATGTGCCTGCTTTAGGGATAAAGCCTACAATCAAAACACGAGCATTGAACTAACTACTTCATATGTAAAATGTTATCATTCCTGAATTAATTTAGCATTGGTATCTTAGCACTGTAGCATTGTGTATAATTTTTTCTTTTCCTTTGTTATGCACACCTTTGTTCAGCTTATTATTTGCTGTTGTTCATTTTAGTGCCTATTTAGTTTACTAACTGCAAACTTTGTTTAACTTGTGTCCTCCATTGGAGCTAGGGTTATGGTTGAAAAGAGTCAGCAATCAGTCAAATACCCCAGTTCTCAAACAGAAATAAAATCAGTTACATAAAATAGAGTTTTATTTAATACATTGATAAAAGAAAAACTAAGGACGGTGGTAAAAGTGCTGAAATGTTTCCAGAATCCATGTTGAGCACTAGTTAATAAACTTTACTTGCTGGCACATTCTGCAATTTGGGAGTATGTTGGGGGCATAGGGTTACAATGGTGCAATAGTCTTTTAGTATGGTAGACGATGCAATTTTAGGCAGTAGAAAACAATAGGATGTTTAATGCGAGAGAGAGCTATCCCAACAGTGAGAGTGATATTAAAAATAAAGGCATGAGGCTGGCAATTGTATATGGAGTAAGTTGGAACTGTCAGAACTATTTCTTATGCAACAGCTATCTGGGAATACAGACAAGAGGGAGGTGAAAGGCCTCTATACCTCTCGAAGGGCATTATTTACACAATAACACACACCCTGGAGGGCATTACTATGCTTAGAGAATAGGCTATCTGTTAAATTGTTTTGTATTTTTTTAATTACTATACATAATAATTTTTTAATAATATTGATGTAAAAAAAAAGCTCCCTGTGTTCTAGTTCAAACTTGCTGTAGTATATGCTGGCAAATCATTGGTGGTTGAAGTAATTAAATAATGAGTTACATTTCAGTTTCAGACTTTATCATAACTCTCAACTAATCAGGGACAAATCCAGTAGTAATCAGGGACACTTTTAAAATATTAGTACTATTAATCTAAGACATAGACAGAGTCACAGAATGTGAATTAATATACATTTTCTGAAGGAAAAAATCTATAACTCTATTTATTGTCATTGTTATGAAGTGTAATTCACTACCTTTTCTTCAAAAGTCATCATTTTTAAGAGGGATTAAGGGAGGTAGAGCTAAAATTTGAGTCAAAATCGGGGGAGTGAGAGGTATGGATTTTATAACCTTCAGAAAAATGCATGTTAACATAAATCTTGTTATTATAGCAACTTTCTTCTTTTATAAGAGCAGTATTTAAAAACTGTCCAAATTTTGAGCCTTTGTCATCCCATTATTTTAGGTTTTATCCACATTTCTTGAACTTAGAGGTTGGAAGGTATGCATATTTCTTAATTATGAGTTGCATCCTGTACTCAGCTGATCTCTCTCTCTCTCTCTCGCTAGTCCATGCACTCAGATACACAGACAGAAATATAAACAGAACCATACACGCACACTTTTCTATTTTTTATTATCCATTTGCTTTAATTGTATCCTAACTAAACAGCAAAATTACTGTTTAGCAAGCGTAAAATAGTGGCTGAATTACTCACACTCTTATTTTCATGCATGCCAACACTCAGATACACAGGCATAAGCATACACACACTTTTCTATTTTTTTTTTTTAATTTTATACTTGCTCAGTAGTGTAACAAGGTTGGGGTGAAAGGGGCAAAAGTCCCAGGCGCAAAGTTTTGGGGACACGATCAGCAGATCCTGATATTTCCTTAATGCAATACTGGCTTTTAAAAGCCTGTATTGCTTTTGCAGTCCAACATGAGCATTGTGGTGTTTCTTGTGTTGTCTAAACTGTAGCAACTGTTTGATAGCTTGTAGCAAGCAGCTTGGTACACTTTAAACCTGAAAAACTTTTTTTTCTTTTTTTTTGTAATCAAAACCTGAGAGCTGTAGCGCTCCATGCAGACAGGGTATAAACTGTACCAACTGTTTGCTACATTTGTAACAAACAGTTTGCTACAATTTAAAAGAAGAATGTTTTTAAATATAATAGGTTGAAGGAGGACTGAAGGAACGACACAGAAATTGGACCTGAATGGCTGAGGCAGGAGAAGGTAGGTGGGGCATATCATGCATCTGGCCACTGGTTGATGTGCCAGTAGAAGGAACATCTGTTTTTTTTTTTTTTTTTTTTGTTCTTCAGTGGAACATCTTGGGGAGTTGAGATCTAAGTGTAATAAGCCAAGTGCTTACAATGTAGTGATCTGTTTATTAAAGTGAATTGTTTTTTTTTTTTTTTTGCTCTTCTGAGCTGATGGGGTTGGGCAGTGGTACACAGTACCAGCTTAGCAAACATAAAATAATGGTGGCTGTTAGCTTTCTTATAGTCCAAGCTCAAGAGCAACTGAATATGCTGCCATGAAGTAGTGTACTAATTTTTCAGCTGGTATTGCCAATTCATTATTACACTGCTGAGAACATTTCTCTCCAATAAGAGTGGCAGTGTACAGGGTCCCTATTCTCTAAAACACTTTAGTTATATAACTGAGATTAGGAAAGAGCTAACTGGATGCCAAAGACACAAGTTCAAAGGACAGTAAGCTAGAAAGCAATGCATAGCATAAAATATAGTCAGAAGGCTTTAGATAATGTCCCCCGGATACAATATTAATTCTGGGCTATTAACTGTGAGCAAACTGAGGCACTTGTGTACCATAGAATTAAGAACTATAAATATTAGAGAAGGCTCAACAGTTATCAAGTCATTCATACCTCTCAACTGTACAGATTTTCATAGAATGTCCAGATTTTTGCCTCATATTTTTGGTCCGTTTTTCAGAAAATTGTGGCTTTCTGGCAAATTAGCAGCAAATCATTAAAGACTGATTTTGGAAAATAATGACAGACATTTGAGTTTCAGACTTCATACCCTTTAGAAAATTCATTCTAATCTAAAACCTTTTATTCTTTCTAATGTAAAACCTGTTATTCTATCAATTTTCTAAGTTTGAAAGAGCAATATTTAAAAAAGTCGCTATTTTTAGCCCTTTGTCATACTTTTATTAATGACTTTGTCCAGATTTCTTGCTCCAAGAAGTTGAGAGTTATGGAGTGTATCACAGCAGCAGCAGTCCACTGTGGTCAATAGAAAATATTAGAAAAACAAAACAAAACAGATGTTAAGGCAGAAGAAAAAGTCTAAAGCAGTGCAATGATCCATGGGGATACCCACTGAGTATAAGATATGCAGGAAAAACATCCAAATAAAGAGAAAATAATAATGTAATACACGGAGTGCTGTACTTACACTCTGACATTGGGAAAAAGACAAATCAGTTAAGTGCTGCTATAATGTGAAACCTGATCTTATCTTGCTAAGATCAGGTCTTGCACTAGGCAATCAAATTTGCCAGTACTAACCAGTAAACAACAGTGGCTGAATAAAAACAGACTTATTTCTGCTTGCTGTCCATACCAATAAGGTGTCCCTTCCTCTTATAAATACAGAAAATAGCAAGAATAACATGATGTGCGTCTGCTTGCATTTCCCAAAGGATACAAAGCCTGAGACTCAAATGTCTGTCATTATTTAGTTCAATCCTCAGTGGTTAGTCCAAAAACTACCTTTTTATGAGGAACAGATCAAACAAATAAGGTAGAAATCTGGACATTCTGCAAAAATCTTAACATTTGAGAGGCATAGCAATGTGGGTATAAACATAATGGATTGTGTTGCACTGTCTTTCTGGTAGCTCTTGCTAAGTGTTTTGAGTCTTTGAAAACTGGCAAAAGGCTTAGTGTTTTTTTTTCTGTAGCGAGTTGGACAAGGAGTAAATAAAACTCCTTGCACTACAAAAAATTATGATCAGGTCACCTCACCGTTGAGGTGAATTTCTTGTTATCCATGTCTCAAATACATAATAAGCAGGTTATGATTGCTGACCCACTCATAATCCTCTATGTTACCCATTTGTTAACTAGGCAGGCCCACTGGACACACAGTCCCTTTTCAGAGGCAATTCAGAAGCAATGTCTGGTTAAGTGACTTACTCATGGTCACACAGAAGGCAAATAAGTGCTGGGGGGAATCAAACCCTGTACCACAGAAACTATAACTCACAGCCTTAACCCTCTGTGCAAACTGGAGAATGAATGAGATTTGTGAGATGTGGCAAGGAAGCAGAGGACTTTTCAGATAAATACCAGTATTGCAGAGCTGTTAGTCAATAGACAGCAAATGAATGAATCAAACAGAGATATTTATTCTGAAAATCTAATTTAGTAGCAATTTGATGACTGATAAAAAAGAGACATGAAAAGGAGTAATTCTATTCAGTGAATAATCCCTTAGATTCTTGTTCAGGCTTGAAGATCTGAAGGCCTGTATGATGATGACAGTACATTTCAGCTAATCTAAGTAGAATGTAAGTCCTCACTTTAGGGAAATAAACACATATAAAAAAGAAAATAATAAAAAGCAGAAGCAACCGCTTGATTGCCAGTGAGGGGGCATCCTTGCATTTCTGGTCAGCTTTTGGTGTATGAAGTTTAGGTAACTTACCCAACACTCTGCTGAACTAAATCTAGCCTATATGCAGTTAGAGGAAACTCTTACTTCATATTTAATCAACAGTGTAGGTGACAGCCAGTGTAGTAATGTGTTGGTGTCAGCAGGAAATGGTGGAAAAGCAAAACAGAACATGAAGAAGGTCTGAAGTGATCCAAGGCAGTGTGATGATTCTTAGAGACCTCCCACTGAATTCAGTTTTGATTGGGATATTAGAAATTACAGCATCTTCACAGACTACTTACTGTAGTAAGAAACAGAAGTTACAGCATCCTCACTATTTACTCTAGTAAGTATTTGGTTGCTGGGTGGATTTTCTAATACTGCATTATTAGCTAATCCGGAAAAAGCCTGTTTTGACCAGGAATGGTGGCCATCTTGGAGTGAATCGTGGTTATTCTATAAAGAAGACTACTTTCTGCAAATTGTAGTTCTCTGGGCACTATTGGCTTAATTATTGCAGTTTTGTTTGTTTCTGTTTGTTTGTTTGCTGTTTACTGCATGGAGCAGCACTGAGCACTGCTCCACACAAGGTGTCGTTGAATAGTGGATAGTGTGCACAAACTCAATTTTCTCCAAACTCAGTATCACCAAATCATCTTCCTTCATATTGTATGTTTTAGGCTTATCTTTTGTAAAGAGTTAAACCAACTTGTACTGATCTGCATTAAGCTGCAACTGACTGTGTTGGACTGCATGTTGCTGCTCCAAACAAACTCCCATTCCTTATGTTGTACCCAGGAAGACACGGCTGCAGTGTTTTTACTCCCTCAACATCCCCTATTGTTTTAATACTTCCTCATTCATTCCTTTATTCCCCATCTAAGTTTTATAATTCAAAAGCACTTGACATTATGGGAGGGCAGCAAACAAGTTCCCCTTCCATCGCCCGCCTGCTAGCACTTGGTATCCTACGACAGTGTAGCAACTACCTCATGCTCATGGAAAATAAATTCCTGATCAACCTGATGCATTTTATATATGAGCATCAGATCAGTGCACCCTCACTTATGCAAACGCAACATCCTCAGATAACACAAAAATGTCATACTCTCTTGCTTTTATAAAATCTTTATCCAAGCCTCCTAGAACTCTTAAAGTTAGGTATCAGGGTAAGCCCTTTAATACATTTACTCCATACACCCCAACTTCAACAAGTCATCAGGAATAAACAATCCCTTATGTAGCACTAATACACTAACTTCTCCTGGTTTAATTTCCCAAAGTCTTATGTCTTTCTAATACCATGATGGGAACAGACCCCATTCCTAAGTCAGGGTATAATTAAAGTTCATGAACTTAGTATTATTTTAATTTTTGATGTTAGCTGAAAGTGCTCTTTGCAGTACCTGCCATGTGCCCAGAATTTACTCCTTCTGTGATTCATACAGAGTTATATGTGTTGATAACATATCAAAATATAACTGCAAATTCTTTTATATTAAACTTGTTGCTGCCACTGCTATTGAGACTATCTGGCTATCTTTCTTCCACATTGTTCTTATTTCTGCCTGCAAATCCTGATATTTTATGACATTGTGTTTCTCTGTACATAAGATTATGTATTATACAATAACCCCCCCATTAATACTCCAAAATGTGCATGCTGATTGGCCAGCATGCCCGTTGCAAATCCCACAATATACCAACGGAAAAAAGTCCGGTCACCCGGACTTTTTTCCGTTGGTATAAAGTGCTCAAAAGCATCTTTTGTTAACAAATAAAATAAAAAAAAGAAAAAAATGGAGCAACGGAGACTTTCTTTTCTCCGTTGCTTCTGTTTCAAAGCATTGATGTACTGGATAAGCATGGGATGCAAGTCCCATATGTATGCTCAGTACATCAAAACAAGGAAGCAGTGTACCACCACCGGAGGAAGAACAGTAATACGCCCTTATACAAAGACATTATTTAAGAAAAGTAAGTATTTTTTTCTTAAATAATGTCATTGTATAATAGCAATAACCAACTCTGTGGTTGTGGTATGTTGAAATTTACCCACGGTTGGCTTTATTTAATCACTCGGGCTTCACTCTCATGATTAAACCACGCCAACCATGGGTAAATCTTCAATAAACCACACCACATTGTCGGTTATTGCTTTAATCACTGGGGGTAGCAAGTTCACTGATTAATGCTGCTTTTGTATTTTTTTATGGATTACTATATCTGGTTTTCTTGCATCTATCTTTTGACTTACTGGTTATGGATGATCCCATGTAATGTACACCTCATCATTCTCTATAATGCTTTGTGGTTTATGTTTTCAGTGCTTCTCTGCTGCTCCTGTATTGTAGTGTTGAACAATACTCAATGCAACAGTTTTGCTACATATTTGTGTCTTTAATGTACAGGCACTCTACCATGAGTGTATTGCACCCAGCAACAGGATGTGTTATTGTTCCAATTCTTTTTACAGAGCCTACATTTGTCTGTTTCTCCCACATGTTCAGCGGACTTTGTAAACAAACATGTATATAGTCTGCTTTCCTGGGCCACCATTATTAACCTTTCATCTTTTGATTTCAACTCACTTCTCTTTAACCTTTCCTGTGTCAAATCCTGATCGATATGAGGTTGTTCCAGGAGATCTCTATACTTGCCGGAATATTAATGCCATTTATTTTCTTCTCATCTGACACTTCTTACATTTTTTCTATTCTTTTTGGTATATCTGATATTTGTTTACTTCTGGTTAGATTTCCATTCCTGCTTGACACTGAACTTCCTTTCCTCATGTTTGAAACTTTCACTTATGTTTGGATCTGATGAGGTCAGCAGATATGTATGCAGCCCCATGACTGCAGATTTATGCAAGTAATCACTGTTGAGGAGACCCATACCTTTTTCAGAGTGAGGAATTTATCATCTTGGTATACAAGGATTTTTATATCATTTGATAAGAGTGAAGAATTTTTCTTGTTTTCCTGACCAGCTGATCCAGTGCCTTTTGGGGCCAGTCAATCACACCAAAACTGTAAGTTAGAACAGTAAGAATAAATTGGTTTATTGCTTAGACTTTATTCCTAGATGTCAAGGCTGTTTTCAATATTAGTTTTAGTCTTTGTTACTGAGTTTTATTTGCATTTGTTCATGTTTTATTGCTGATCCTTCATCAGTTCTCAAATATTTATACACTCCCCCCTCCTCAAGTTCTTTTATATCACATTTCTGGCCCAGATTGGTACTTTCTTGGTACTACCACTTTTCTGCTTTAAACATTGCTTTTGCACATTTACCAAGACCAAATGACATTCTTATAACATCTGAGAAGGCTTTAACCACTTGCAGGTGCACTTTCAACTCCTCATCTAATGAACTATAGAATTTTAGGTAATCCACAAAAAGTAGGTGAGAAGTCTTTAAACAGGGTTGGTTTCTGCGAGCCAAATTGTAATCATGGCCTAATCTGTTAAGTAAACAGTTTAATGGATTAAGGGCAAGACAAAACAGCAGTGGTGACAGAGTAACCCAGGAATACCCCCTTAGAATTTTTATCCTTAGGATAATAATTTGCTGTTTGTCATAGCTTAACTCAAGAGTGGTTTGCAACTGTTTCATTGTCACTACAATGTAATTAATCAATGTAAGGTGCATCTTATACATCTGTTAGCATTCCTTTGTCTATGAATGTAGGATGCTGTCAAATACTTTATTTGTAATCTATCTATGCCATACTTAGATTCTTCCCTATTTACGATTCTCTGTTATGACTCTATTTAACAACAAATTATCCTTTCTTCCATATGACTTTTGTTTGTTACCCTTTTACTATATGGCCATGATTGTGTTTTTTTTTTCTAAATGGCTATAAACTCTGCCTGGATCAGTTTCAGGGTATAGTATGTATATCATTGTACGTATTTGATGCTCCCATGGTGGCATTTTACTTCCCTTACTTTATTACTCTATGTTTTTGGTAACACTTTAACTGTTATTAATTTAGCTGCACATTAATTTATCTTATTTATTTCTGTTATATCACAGTAATTTCTCTTAATAGTCCTGATTACTGAGTTCATCTGTTTTACCAAACTTCTTACATTTTGGATCTTATTTATTTTCTGTAATCTATTTTTCTCGTTAATCTTAATATGACTATCCGTCTTTATTAAATCAAGCAGCTCTGCCTGTAGATAATTTTCTTCTAGACTGAGAGCACATTCTTTGCTCTCTGTTTCCTGTGGGTATTCTACAGAAAGTTCCAGAGCAGCTTCCTGTGGTATATCCTCATTGGATGCACCCTGCATCATCTGCTTCTTTTTCATATTGTAACTCATTGGCCCATTACTTCACAATATTGCCTGCATTAGAGTTGACACTGTTTAAGTCCTTCCCTTATAGTGCAACCTCAACTGAACTTTTGCACCAGTTTCCTACAGAAGGATCCAGGGCATCATGTGGCAAGTCTTCAGATGGCTCCTACTCCACGTATTTCTCCCTAATTTGGGGACTCGTTCCATCACACTGTGACATTACCTGAGCTGGAGTTTCTACAGTAAATCATTCACTTCACAGATAATATATAACTTCACTTTCTATTTGTTTAACTTCTTTACTAATTCTCTTTACTACTTTTGCCCTTTTTTTCATTTTTTTGTACTGTGAAAGTTTCCATGTCTGAGTGCCTTTGCCTGCATTTCTCTTCAAATATCTATGGTACTGCTTTTTAATTGATTACTTTTGCTTTCTCCGTTACATAAATGTTGTCCCATACTAGATCCCCTTCCCACATCCATACTTCTGCAGATGCCTCCTGTTCCACTTCTGGGGACTCATTGCTTCATCTTGCTGTGACATTACCTGTGCTGGAGTTATCTTTCACTTCACAGATAATCCACTTTTTCGCTTTCTATTTATTTAACTTCTACCTTACCAATCCTCTGTTCTTCATTCCCCCTTTGCTTTCTTATTGTTTGTATTGTGAAATTTTCCATATCTGGTTGCGTTTGCCTATATTTCTTTTCAAATATCTTTGGAACTGCTTTTTTGTATTCATTAGTTTGGTTTTCTCCTTTGCATAAATACTGCACCATTTCAGATCTAGTTTTCATTCCATTGTCCATATTTCTTCTTTATACCTTTCAAAAATCTTTGGGTTTTTTTTCTTATTTTTTTCCACTTCCTCTATTGATTCTTTTTCCAGGTGGGTGAAAGTTTGTCTATGTAAGGTTTTTCACGGATCAGTTGTTTTAATGAATGCAAACTTTTATTTGAAACTATTGACAGTTCATCTTGTGCAAGTACTTCTCATTCCACTAATGCATCTTTATCTGAAAATTCTGGCCTTTGTGTATGATAGTCACAACGCATAATCTCTTCCTTATCCTCAAAAGTACACTCTATCATCTTTATGGTTCTTTTTTGGCCTGTCAGTTTTTTGTGATTTTTGTGGGCTTCTACTTCCTTCTACAACAGGGGGGAGGGGCATCCTCCCCCTGAGCCAGGTCTAACCCCCATTGTAGGAATGTTACTGTGTTCTGAGGATTCTACACTACAATTTTTCCAGTCTTGCCACCACTGCATATGCCAAGATTGGGCATTTTTTTATACTGGGACCTGTGCACCCATCTGTCTATTTTATATTTTAACCTGCCTTTCTCCATGATATATAAATATCAGTGTCATCTTAGTGATATTTTGTGAAAATGATCCACACTGTGAAGGTACTCACAAAGACTGGAGGTTAAATTCAGTTCTAGCAATACTACTGTCCTTTTCTTGCTGATTTCATCTCTCCATTTGGACCACTGGTAAGAATGCTTTAGTGACTGGTGAGTGTTGTTAGACATACAGATATCACACTCACCAGGCTGGACAAGGACAGGGCAAAGACAGCTGCCTTTCAGGAACCAGGATTGCTGACATAACAAGTGACCTTAAGAACATTTTACCTAACAAATATATCTCTGACAGAATAGAAGTCCATGTGTGAGCAAATGACCTGGCAAGCAAAAACACTGTGGCATATACGGGACATGCTGGAACCTGCTATCAGATAAGAGAAAAACTTTGGTTCTGTGCAAAATCCTCCATTTGCTGAGAAAGTTGCGTGAACTTAAAAAGAAGATAACTGGGTTTAATAACTGGCTCAACAGCTACTGTCATTCCAGTGGGTCCAGTGTGTATTATCCTGGAATGAGATGATTGACAGCCCATCTTGCATTCTGAAGGATGGTCTGCATCTCTAATTCAAGAGTTTCCAAATACTGGGTATAGCCTTTTCTGCCCCCATAGTATCTTTTTAGGCCAGGTTCATCTATGGAACATCCCAGCTTAACAAATGCAACAAATCACAAATTGTACTACATAAAGGTGTGCCTTCTCAATGTCAAGAGTCTTAATAACAAGCTACCTGATCTTGATGCATTTCTGCACCTGGAGTTTGATCATGTGTGTGTGGTTACTGAGATGTGGTCCAAATGTAATGAAAGTATTCCCTTCATGCCTGGATTTTCTGCCTACCATACTGTTAAACCCACTGGAAACTACAAGAGAGTCTATGTGTTTGTCAGTGGCCATATCCCTCAAAGACTTATGCCCAGTGACTCTGACAGGGAGTTCTTACAACTACAGATTACCTTGGAGAAATCTAATTTCCAACTTATAGCCTGTTAAAGATCCCCATCCATGACCTGTAATGATAATATACAATTCCTGTATTCCTAGAAGACCTCCCTATAAACAACAACTCTGCAAACCTTGGTGACTTCAACTAACCTTCCATAGACTGGAACATCTAAACTTGTACTACAGGGTCTGCTCAAAGATCTTTGGATTGGTTAATGAAAAACTCCCTGGATCAATGTGCCATCAAATTTACCAGAGGCAGAAACATTCTTGATCAGGTGCTCCCTAATAAAGCCTCTATCTGACCCTGCCACCTGGTCTGCTTGTCACCCATTAAGTCAGAACATCAATTTGTGACTTTCACTCTCAGAACTTCTATTCCTCCAGTAGCCAACACCACCCTATTTAGAGACTTCAAAAAAGCAAGCATCATACAATTGTATAATGAAATCTCTAAACTTACCCATGACATTCCCATGGCTGGCTCCCAAATACATTAAGGATTTATATACCCATTTAGGTAAATTCATTAATCTAGCAGTCATTGCTAGATCTGAATACACTGAAGAATTAAAAAAAACAAAACAAAGCAAAAAAAATAACAAAAAAAACCCCATCCTGGTGGCCATTCTACATAAATAAGCTTTACAAGAAAAGGAGAAAGGAAACTTCTCAAAACACCATGTATGGCCAGAACTTCCCAGTATAAATATGGTTTAAGAGACCTCACAATCATACCTCTCCAGCTACAGACAATGAAAAGAGGAACAAGGGCGATTTAAAATTAGGAACATTCAACAAAAATCTGACACTTAATTAGCATAAAATATGAATACCAAATAGCACATAACTCTTCCTGCTTCCAATAGGAATGTGGGATACTATTTATTATTATTATTTTACATTTGTTGACCGAGATAGTCCGACTGGATGCATGTCTATTTTCAGCGGAGGCCTGGGGCGAAAAGCTCCAAGATAAGCAGTTAAGATTACAGATAAAATATATACAGTGGTTACATACTTAAGTTATACAAATTCCAAGGTAAGAGATAATCCCGGGTGTAAATCCGGATTAAGTAACACAACTAAGCTAAATTATAGTTATTAACTCATAGTAGAGGAGAGTTAGTTTGGTTTGATACATTGACATAGCCAGTTTAGTGTCAAATATTGTTTGAGTCTTATCTTAAATTGACTCAGGGTGGTAAGTAAAGTAATATCAGTTGGGAGTGAGTTCCAGGATCTACCTGAAGAGTTGGCAAAGACAGAGTCACTGGCTAAGTTATTCTTTTTGATAGTCTGAACTAGCAGTCTGTTAGAAGATCGAAGAGGTCTGGGATTGTTATAGGGGGTGATAATGTTTTTTAGTGCAGGAGTATTGTCCGGATTGTAAAGGATTTTATATGCCATAATCAATTGGTTATACTGGATCAAGCTGGGCAGTTCTAGCCACCCAAGCTGGTTTAGATTGATACAGTGGTGTGTCCTATAAGGCAGACCAGTGGCAAGTCTGGCAATATGGTTGTAGTAGATAGAAAGTTTGTTGAGGACAGACTTGTTTAAATTAGACAGTAAAGGGGATGCGTACAGAAGAGTTGAAAGTAGGTGAGAGTGAGCTATGGCAATTCTAGCTGGTGGGGTTAAGAAGGCTTTTATCCTGTAAAGTGACCCTAGTTTTTTTTATTGATGGATTTGATGGTTTGATTAACATGCAGGTCAAATTTAAGATTCTTATCTGTGATAACACCTAGTAGTTTTGTAGAGGTGTCTGGGGAAATTATAGTGCCATTACTGGATTTTATGGCAAAGGTAAATGCAGTAGACCTATGAGTTGGTGAGAAAAGTAACAGTTTTGTTTTTTTTTAGGATTTAAGATCAGACAGTGACCAGAAAGCCAGTTTTCTATTATGTTGAAGGTGTTCTGGGTAGCTGACCATAGTTCTGTCTGAGATGTGGCCGAGCAGATCAGGGTGGAGTCATCAGCGTATTGGATACAGCTGACTTTTGGGATAACAGTATAAAGGTCATTGATGAAAATGGAGAACAGAAGGGGCCCTAGTATAGAACCCTGGGGTACACCAAGAGAGTTGGGTAGGAGGTTAGATAGTTTGTTTTGCCAAAGGACAGTCTACTGTCTGCCACTAAGATAAGACTGGAACCATTGAAGGGCTTTAGTATCTAGACAGAATGTTTTCAGGGTGTGGATTAGAAGTTGCTGATTAACCATATCAAATGCCTTGGAGAGATCCAAGAAGAGGCAGAGGATATTTTATTATAGTTGCGATTATGGTTTATGGTGTTGGAGAAGGCTAGGAGGGCTGAAGTAGTGCTGTGGTGAGGTCGGAAGCCGTGCTGGGAGTCTGCCATAAGGTTATTCTGAGTTAGGTGGTGCAGCAGTTGTCTATGAATACACTTTTCCATAATCTTTGTAAGTGGAGATAATACAGCTATTGGCCTATAATTAGATAGTTCAGTAGAGCTACCTCCTTTGTGAATTGGGATTACATAGGATATTTTCCAGATGGTGGGGATTTTGGCTTCTACTATGGTTCGATTGATTAGTATAGAGCTGGGGGTAAGCAATGGCATCAGCTGCTTTTTGTAGATACTCAGCTGGGAGTAGATCTGCAGAGGGAGTAGTTGGTTTTAATTTTATGATCAAAGTAACTGTGGCAACTGGTTGGAATCTGAATGAGAGTTGGTTACTAGGGGTGGTGTCCTCGGGGCCAGGGGAGCTTGGAGGTAGTTGACTAGCTAGGGCTTGGATTGTCTCCATAAAGAATTGGTTAAAACTGTCTGATACTTCCTCAGGTGCTTTATCAATGGTGGCTTCAGGGGTCGGGGTGGAAGTTTGTCCAGGATGTAATAGTTTATTTAAACCTGCCCAAAACATCTGAGGGTTCTTTTGATTTATTTGCTGTAGATTATAGTAGTAGTTTTTTTTTTTTTGTCTTGTAAAATGGATTTTTTAGTCTCATTCCTTGAGTGCCTATATTTAATGTGATCTTGGAATCTTTAGTAGTACACCATAATGCCCATGCTTTGTTTCTAAGGGTGATTTTTAGTTTGGACTCTTTGGAAAGACATGGCACAGTTTTTGCCTTTATTCTTATTCAGTGAACAGGTGCCTGAGAGTCAAGGATCTCAAGGAATTTGTTGCTGAAGTATACAACTGCTTCCTCTATGGGGAGGTGTTTTAGAATTGACCATTTACAGGAGTTGAGTTCCTGTTGGAAATTGGCATGGTTAAAGTTATTTTTGTTTGTTACCATTCTGAGCATGGGTTGGTGGGGGTTGATGGCTTTATGCTTAATTATACAGGTAAGAAGGTGATCACTTAAGTCATCAGGGAGGGTCCCAGATGTGTACAATTGAGGTTGACTATTGATAAGTATCCAATCAAGTATGCTTTATTTATGGTTAGGTTTACCTATCCTGGTAGGGGTGGTTATGATTTGTGTAAATGCATGCAGGTTAACATGGGTGGTTGGGGATTCTGAGGAACAGGTGTTCCAGTCTATGTTAAAATCTCCGAGTAGTAAGGTTTCTTGGGGGTAGTTACATGATAGCCAGTGAAGGGTATCTTTGAGTGTAGATATACTCTTTCCTGGGGGAATGTACATACAGATGATATTAATGTGTTTATTTTTATTAAGTTGCACTTTGGTGGCAAGAATCTCTGCGTTATAAATTTGAGGTGGTTATATAGCTTCAATGGTGACATTTAACGCAGATTTATAAAGAACAGCTACCCCACCCACCTTCCTAGAAGTACGATCCAGCCTGAGTATGTTATACCCAGGTGGAAACACTTCATTATCTGTGGTGTTAGGTTTTAATCAGGTTTCAGATAAACAGAGTATCTCAGGGGAGTGGACAGCCAGGAGTGCATGTAGTTCATATACCTTGTTGTTTATACTTTTAATGTTGAGGTGACAGGCCAGGAGAGAGTTAGGTGGCCTATTAATTGTAGGTTTATAACTTGGATTGCAAGTAGATGGGGTAAATTTTTCTGGAGTGGATGGGCCAGGGTTTGGGTGGATATCACCACCAAGTGTGAGGTTAAGTTTAAACCTAGTGACAAATTTCAGGAATTTATTTATAAGTTTATGGTAGTGTTTAGATCTGGAACTAATGTATGTGGGATTGGTATGTTGATAGAGTGAACAGGTTGTGGGGCTGGTCACAGTGCTGTATGATTGGTAAGTGGTGCAAGGACTTACAGCTGGGGTGATAGTGTGGCCTTTTGGGTACTGAAATCCAGTGAGAAACTGGTTTTCATACAAGGTAAGGAGATATGGGGCAAGCAAAAGGGGTAGCAAAGAGTAGTATATCATTATGTGTGATGGAGGGTGTGAGTTGAAGGAACTGTATTACTTGGGTGGTACAACACCAGAAAATAGAGTGGTAGAATTTGAGGTAATGGAGTAGGGGTGGAAGAAATTATGACAGATGTAAACTGATAGGTTCTAGTAATGGGGGGTGTGGCTTTATGAGTATAAATCTAGTGGTACTGGGGATGGGTGGGAATTTGGGGCAGGGTGGGGTGTGGAGCGAGGCTGAGTGCAGTGAGGCCTACCCAGAGTACAAGGTTTCTTAAGGCTTCCTAGAGCCATAAGGTAAGTAAATAGGAAGACAAAGCTCTTTATTTTAATAGCTGTAGTTTAATATAATTTTAAGGGTAGTTGCTGTAGTGTAATATAATTTTTAGGGCTTTAAGGTTAGAAACACTGTCATTATTAACTTTGGGATTGGCTTAAGCCTTAAGGTAATAAACAGGGGAGGGGGAGACAAGAGTGTGGGCTGGCAGTTCTTTTGTACTGCTGCTAATGAGCCAAGATATAAGCAAAGGCAAGTTGTGTTTAAGAAAAAGAATCAGAATTGACCAAAAACTGCTGTGAAGCTGTAAGTCATTTCTTAACCATTTATCAGATGGAAAAACAGCATAACCTTGTATCTGTAGGCTACTGTGCTCTCAATTAAGTTAACAAACACAGACAGTATTTGATCATTATGGATACTATTTGCTAACAAAAGGGAATAAAAGAGAATTGGAAGAAGAAGTGTGTGTGTGTGTGTGTGTGTGTGTGTGTGTGTGTGTGTGTGGAGGGCTGCTTACAAGCCAAAGCAGAGTGGTCTCCAGGGGATAATGGGGTTCATATTATGTTATCAAATTGCTGAAACTTCGAAACTGTAAACATTGAACACAGTTAATCGAAGTTTCAGCAATTCGAACTAAAAAAAAAAAAAAAAAAAAGGTCAACAGTTAAATAACTGTTGTAAGCAGGGGGCAAGCCCCCCTGCACCCCCCCACAGTAAAGGGAAATATCCCCTTTCTGCACTATAGTGCGATCTCAGAGTTGGTACATTTTAAGAGCGGGGGTGTGAGGGGGGTGCAGGGGGCTTGCAATACTTTATTTTTTGTTTTGTGTTTTTTTTTCCGTTATCAAGGTTTTGACACTTCGAACATAAGGGTTCAACTTTATGGTGTTCGAAGTTTCAGAACTTTGATAACGTAATAGGAACCCGGATAATGAATATTAGCTCAAACAGGTATACATATACACAAAGTTAACTTTAGCTGTTTGTGTTTGCAGACGGTTCAGACCCGGACTGCTCTTTTCATATAACCGTGTATCCACTGGTCGGGTTAAAGATAAAGGTGTTATTGCAGCGGATTACTTAGAGTGGTGTTAGGTCTAGAAAAGAAGAGTACAGAGAGGAGTAAGCACTGCCACTGTTGAGATGGTAAAGATACATTATAAAGACTACAAAACAAACTGTGCAAATAGCTACTGCATACAGGAAAATATGTCTTGAATCAACTACTAGTATATGCAGATACTGAGCCAATTGGATACTACTCATGCACGTTTAAAAAAACGGAGAGTGTGACAAAAATGATGGAAAAATATAAGTGCATTATCAATAAGACAGAAGTATAATCTGAGGACTTTAATGAAATGTATTGCAAAATTCTACCACACAAGGTAATTTATTTTTTCTTCTGAAAAAGGGAGACTTAAGATGAGTGTCCTCATTCTTTAAATTATTGTTGCCACCAGTATGTCAGTCACATATTTGTGCACCAGACAACTTCAAAAATCAAATATGATGAGGGGAATTCAGAAAACTTTATGAAGGGATAAAGCAAGCCTAAAAACAGGGACATACCTCCAGAAAAAGGGACATCCTGTGCAGGGGTAAATCAGGCCTGAAAATAGGAATGTTCCTCCAAAATAGGGACAGTTGAGAGGTATACTCACAATGCAACTGGAGGTCACTGTAAGAGTCATCAAAGCATCTCACAAACTGAGGTTAGCATATGAGGAAAAAGGAAAACTACCAGTACTTCTTCAGCTACATTAGAAAACTAAGAAATAATTTACATTGTTGTTTTGAACTTTTCCATAACAGGGTGTCTCACTCAAACCCAAACAACATTGTGTATATATATATATATATATATATATATATATATATATATATATATATATATATATATATATATATACTGCCAAACAAGTTTGCTGTCAATTTTCCCCCTGAAACTTGCATCACAATTTAAATCATCTCTGTTTTACTCTCACCCCCTACCATTACCAAGAAACATGTCCTAAAGGTACTGTCAAAGACCAAAACCACTCCCTCTTTGGGCCCTGATAACATACACAGTTGTCTGATAAACAGTGGTAAACACACATCAAATAACTACTCCTGTTTAACCTAAACCGCTCTCATAGCTTACATCCTCTGTGCTAACTGCAAATCTACCTTGATTGCCTTCTACACACCCGTCATTAATGGATCAGGAAGAAATATTTCTGAAAAAAATTACAAAAGTATACTGCAAGCAGATCATAATATCCTGAGAACTTTAAATCCTACTATAAAGTATATATACAGCAAAGCTGCACACCAGAAACTCACATTAGTTATAGTAATATAATATAAATGTCAGTAGTCAAGCCTGGAAGTAATACTAAGTAAATGCAATTTAAGTTTATTTGTTAGACATCCCCATTTTTCACTATCCTCTGACATGTTCCCCAGTCCTTCCCAACCCAAATGCCGCTCTGTTCTGGGTGATCCTCATTGTATCCCTTCTCCAAGAAGGCATCTCAACTTTTCAAAGGGCAGGTCTTTGTAGCTAATCATTTCTGAGATCAAGGAGTGAGAAGTGGGATTGACAGATTATTGGAGATCATTATTCTATAGTGGTCAGTCACATGACAGTAACAGGTGGTGTGACATGCAATGAGATCGACAATGCAGGACATATGCACCCACACATCATGTGCTAGAGATCATTACTTCAATTTACCAACTGCAGCCTGCAAGATCTATAATCCCCATCACAAGTCAGTGGTAACCCTCTCTCCCTCTAGCTGAGAAAGAAGTACTGGAGAACAACTGCCTCATCCTGTCCCCTCAATTGATCCTGCCCAGCACTGGGTCCATTCTTGAACCATCGTTACTAGCAGTAGAGGTGAATCTCTTTTATCTGCACCAGTCAACTGTCTTTAGTTATTTTCCTTTTTTATGTGTGGAAAAATGATTAAATAACTTGAAACACCACAGTAACTGTACACGGCAGTCAAGCAATCATTATCCTTTTCACCAAAAATGCAAGTTTTCGTACAATGATTAGCCATTTCTTTCAGCATTCAGGATGTTCCTATTATAACATATTTGCATAAATATGAACATTATGCCTATATGTACAGAGTCACATATGAACGTTAAGTTCCAAGCATTTTCTCCAGTCCTTGCACAGAGACAGACCATTTCACTGATAAATGAGGGGGGTGTATTAATGGTCCTGACTGAAGTAGGGAAGCAAATTTCTCAGATCCCTGGCCCCATGCACAGCTTCCTTAATGTGACATGCTTCAGCATCACAGAATGAAAGGGGAAGTTTTATGTTTTTGGCAAAACAGTCCAGCGCTGTAGAGGAACCCTGAAACGATAGATAATAAAAACCACACCATATGAGTTAGTTTTGCACGTATTTAGTAATTAGCCTATTGGAGAACAAGAGAAAAGAAAACAGGGAAAAAAAGGAAAAACTGTATTTCTTGTAAATAAATTGTGCCGAAAAAATCACTGTGTAATATTCATTTCTTTACACAGTTGCAGGTTAACTCCAATGGTACATAAAAACACTTTTATGACCTTAACTGGGAAAAGCCGAAAGACACAACTCACGAAATTACACTTTAAAATTCACACCAGGATTAGCCACAAATTGGTTGAACCCAGCACAGGTGTCGTGTCAAAATTTCAGGCTGTTAGCGATTAAGCATATATTAGCGCACAAATTGTTAATTAGAAATAATAGGAAAAGTATAAACAGCATAAAAATTTGGGAACAAATCTTTAATATTATTTTGGCGTAGCGGTTCCTATCCACTTTCCGTCAGGACATTCTGTATGTGTACCAACACATTCTTGGATTAGATAGAAAATGTAGAAATAATACAAATTATTGGCTTGAGTTGGTTTATAATTGTCTATTGCAGATGCTTTTATGTTTAATTTTTTGTGATTTTAATTTCCTATACTTGGTTAAAATGATATTTATTCTTAATGTATTATAGTGAAATTCAAAATGGAACTAAAACATTGGAAGCAATATTGTACATAATGTAAATAGTGTGTGAAATGTATATGGTTTGGCAAAACAATAAAAATGATTATTGAAAAAAAAAAAAATTCACACCAGGATGAGGCTTCTAAATTGTTTGCCATGTCACTTTTTGTTTTCTTTTTCTTCTCTTCCTGGTTTTTACAGTCATTATCCTGAAAACGACTTCTTTATACATTGTTGATCATCGCTGGCATTTCAGTTATTCTTGACAAGCATGCCTTACTACGTAAATGATAACTACTCAGAGGGCGATGAAATGTTTATGCTGCTACTGACGTATTTTGTGAATGCTATAGATGCACTCCCTCAGGAATGTCTTTGAAATATTTTCATGCGCCGTGCTTGTAGAGTTATGTTATATATCCCACTGTGGATTCCTGCTGCTTTACACCCCTCGCCCCATTACCCTCTAGCTATTTGACAGTTCATTCCTTCTGAAATGACTTCAAGGCTTTCTGTCTTTCTGAAGTCATAGTACTGTATGTATGAGCCTCTACCTTTGTTTCATCTTTGTAGAGGAATCACTGGCATTTACCATAACTTGTTTATTTTTTTTATAATCCATTCTATATTGCATAATAAAGTACACATATTTCTTAAACTGGCCTGCTTACTGCAAGCAAAGCACTGTACAACATACCCCTCAATTGTCTCTGACTTTGCCTTGTATTTCTGCCATGTCCATTGATTTTATTCTGATTTTCATGTAAATTAATGAGGATTACAGTTAATAATGTCAGACATTAGTTTCATATTTCTTATTGTACCAAAAAATGCATGTTGATGCAAAACTTGTTTTTATATTAATTTTTTAAGTAAACTAGAGTAATATTTAAAAAAAAGTCCCTGATTTTTTGCCTTTTGCATTCTGTTATTTTTGGCTTTGTCCATAATTCTTAAGGAAAGTAGTTGAGATGTATGGCCTACAATGTATTATACAATGTACATGCTTATTTGATCTTCAGATAATAGCAACTGTTTTCAGACATTTTATTTGAATGGAGAACTATATAAAGCATTTGTAGGATGAACATTCATAAACAAAATTCAAACTCCTGTATAAAAGTGTCTCAGAATACTTCAGCTTGTATATAGTGCTTACCAGCAGCGCCTGATAATCCATTCACTCCTAAAACTGAGGAGTCATTTACCAGCCTCGGCAGGTTTTCAGATGAGAAATGTGATTTGCTCCTGTAAGCCCTTCCTCCACCTCCTGCTGCTATTAATAGAGGGATGGCTTCATTGTCCTTAAACTGTAAAGGGCCAGTCATAGAAAAATAAAAATATCACAGTTACTATAGCCATAAGCAGCATTACAGTTCCCCAAAAGTGGTGAAGCAACTACTTTTACATTTATTTTCCAATTTATTTTTACACTATCTCTTTATTTAAGACATTTCAGAATAAAAAAAAATAAAATAAATTTTAAGTTACCTCTTGTTCTGTAGGAGGTCAGTAGAGAAACAGCTAGTATATGCATGCAAAAACAGCAATGTTTCATAAAGATGTTATTCAAACTGCTGCTTACCTTCATATACAGAGCAGAATTGGGAAATGTAAACTGGCATTCACGATCACTTCTTAGTAAGATAGTGGGCTGCATCTACTGATTAGCAGAAGCTGTTTACACAGTGTTTCTGATTTGGGCTATGGTATCTAGTTCAGCTTAAGAGCTTAGTGGAAGAACCAGCCATGTGGCAAAGAGGGATAAAGCCCTGAGTATGCTGTAGACACCTGAGTTAAATGGTAGCTTGTGTGCCTGTAGGAGCTGGTGGGAGAGGGCTGTTGCAGGCTTGGCCACCCTACAGGGAAGGAGGCAGCTTTGGCTTGCCACATAGGTGATGTCTAATAGGAGCACTAGGTGTTTACTCCATGGAGCTGGAATCTATTGAGTCTGCACTGCAGTGTGCAAGTTACACAGTGAGCTGAGTGGAATTCAGAGTACTTGGGCATGCTTTCCCTTGGAGAGCAGCTGTAACAGAGCTTGGAAGTGCTACCACAGGGGAGGGGTGTGCTCTACCGGGGGGCATAGTAGGTCACCACCCCAGAATTCCTGGCTTCTACAACTGTGGAACAAATGGGAAGACTGGGTGCAGGCAGAGGTGATGCTGGGCTCAGTCCTTGGGGGAGGATCCAATAATAAAAACAAAATTTTAGAAGGGTAGTAAATAAAGCCAATGGCAATTGCAGACAAAAATTATTAGATGATCTGCAGTGTCCAGGTGTCAATCAGTGCACAGTTCTGCTTTCCCTATGTACAAGCAAGACATAACCCCCTGAAAATCAACAGCTCAGGTAAAGTTGATTAAAAACACAAACCAACTTCAAGCCATCTGTGCACATAAAAAAATGTATTATTCTGGTGGGGAGAGGTCTCTGCATTTCTTGTGTAAAAGACAGCTCCCCACCAAAGTTTTCCTTACATGTACTAAACTCACAGTTACACAGCAGTGGGGTAAGGGAAAGGAGAAGCTTCACAGTACAGCCTGTTGATGATATGACCTATAGTCAAAAGTAAATCTGACCAGGAGTGGTCGAAAGTAAATCTGACCAGGAGTGGTCAAAAGTAAATCTGACCAGGAGTGGTCGATAGTAAATCTGACCAGGAATGGTCAAAAGTAAATCTGACCAGGAGTGGTCGAAAGTAAATCTGACCAGGAGTGGTCAAAAGTAAATCTGACCAGGAGTAGTCGAAAGCAAATCTGACCAGAAGTGGTCGAAAGTAAATCTGACCAGGAGTGGTCGAAAGTAAATCTGACGAGGAGTGGTCAAAAGTAAATCTGACCAGGAGTGGTCGAAAGTAAATCTGACCAGAAGTGGTCAAAAGTAAATCTGACCAGCAGTGGTCAAAAGTAAATCTGACCAGAAGGGGTCAAAAGTAAATCTGACCAGGAGTGGTCAAAAGTAAATCTGACCAGGAGAAACTAAATCTGATCAGAAGTGGTCAAAAGTAAATCTGACCGAAGTGTTCAGGCATTTAGAATCAGATTTACTACTAATGATCACTAAGGGGAAGCCACAAATACCATACTGCATCCTAAATTAAAAGGGTATTTTTCCCTCAGTATACTTAGTTACTGAATGAATGAATGAATGAATGAATGACTGAATAAATGAATGAATGAATGAATGAATGAATGAATAAACAGATCTGGTTCTTACCAGAAAAAAATGTTCATTGTAGATAAATGATACTGTCAGGCGGGATCATTTCTGACTTTTCGTCTATCTGTGGCTTCAGTAACTTGACATACACATTTAAAAACAATTAACTGTAAATTATACTGTCTCACAAGTTTTCTAACTGGTACACAATCAGCTTGTCCACCCTTTAATTCACAAGGCGTCCCCCTCCAAGTTGACAGCTATCTTTTTTTCTAATTTCAGTGGTCACTATGTGCCTGTTCTACAATTGTATCCCACAAACTCAGATGGAGCCCCAGACCGATGATTTTCAAAATTAAAAAAATAAATTAATAAAAAAAATAAATAAATAGCCTTTTGTGGGTTCGTGCAGTGTAGTATATGGTTGTACAAGAGGAGTTGATTTGAGTTTTGTAAAATGAAGTATTAAGCTCACTACGCACCCTGGGATCTTGTTACAGGCTTGCTGGTTGGTTAGCAGTGAATGTCAAGTTAAGAACCAACCATAAATGGACAATTTAGTAGTGGGGAGTATCCATGCTTCATTGTTAACTAAGGAGATGAAAACAGAAGGAAGCTTTGCTATGTCATTTTTAACGGAGTTTTTGTTGCTTTAACAATGCATGGTATTTTGAGACTTTATGCTCAGTCAGGTGACATATTATGTATACATAACTAGGTCAATCCAGAAATCGCACAATTTTCTCTCTGGAAAAAGTCACACATTATCGCTCTGCACAAAGGAGGAAATTCAACAGACATTAATAACATTAGACCTATACCAATCTTATCTCCCCTAGCCAAAATACTTGAAAAATGTATTCCAAAATAATTGCTAGACTTTCTCCTGCAAGAACTCCTACCCCCTAAACAACATGGCTTTCGTCCTTCCCCTAGTACTAGCGCTGCCCTTCTTAATCTATATAGATACTGTCAATAAAGCTAGAGATAGTGACAAATTAGTGTCTTCCTTATTTCTAGACTTGTCTAATGCCTTTGACACAGTTTGTCACAGCAAACTTCTACTTTAAAGCTCCTCACTAAGTCTTTCTCAGTCCACCCTTCTGTGGTTCAAAATTCTACCTGCTCAATAGGAATTAGTCAGTAAAATGGCACTCTGCGTTCTTTCCTTACCTTCCAGTCACCACCGGTGTACCATAAGGCTCTATCCTTGGTTCTCTCCTTTTGAACATTTTAACCAACACCCTCTATACTTCCACACAACAGATCACCCTAGTACAACACACAGATGATTCCACTCTCATTTGCAAATCCGACAACATGGTACACCTCCAAAAAAATAATCAGGAAGCTTTAACAGCCACTGAAACATGAATTTCTAACTCGCAACTCATGTTCAGCTCCAAAAATACCAGACTACTGTATTTTCTCCAAATTCCCCTCACATAAAAAAATAAAATAAAATCTCTCTTGATAATACAACCATTAAAGTCACTTCTCCTAGCAAACTATTAGGGGTAATAGTGGATGATAATCTTACATTTGACATGCATATAGAAAACTGCTCAAGATAAAATCATCAAAAACTAGGGACGCTTTATAGAGCCAAAACTTTCTCATCAACACAACTAAAACTACACTTGCCACTACTTATCTCCTCCCCACACTTATTTATGGTGCTTCCATCCTTACTAACCTCCAGGCTTCACAAAAATTAAAACATGGACAATGCTATAACAAAGTAGCTAAATTTGCAGCACATACCCCTGTCAGAACCCACCACTGTATAGCACTGAAAAGCCTAAATTGGTTAGAACTACCACATCAACTAACATTTACACAACTTCTTACCACATATAAAATTATGTAGCATCCATTTGCTTGCCCAGCACTAAAAAACATTCTGCACAACTATGTTCCCAGCTGGTCATTGTGATCCAGTGAACAAAAACTCCTGTCTACAAACCTAACAAATCTGCTGGGCATTGTCTGTTCTCGTACAAGGTTGCTAAGGCCTGAAACGCCTTACCTGTATCTGTCAGGTATATACCCTCCCTCCCATGTTTCAAAACCACTCTGAAATGCTTTTTAGCTAAAATCTGGCTCTGTTCTTGCTCCAGATAAGGATGAACTATATCCTTAAATGTGAACAAATACCTTTTTATTTCTTTTACCTCCTCACTATCCCTTTTCCACTTTCTTCCTTACTGCTATCAAATTCTATTCCCTGACTTTCTCTCTAAATATATCATAAGCCTGTTTTCCCTCACTTCATATTGCAATTCCTATTTGTATTAGACTAACTTACCTTTAATTTCTCCACAAATTGTCTAAAATTTCTTTAAATATTAAATGATTGTCATATACCTTGTACTGCTTCTTAACCAATGCTTTTATACTGTGCCATTTGTTATAATTATTTAAAATGCAGATGTTTTTGTTTTATTTTTGAAGATTGTAAAATTATTGTCTTAAAATGTTTTGTAATAATTTGGATCTTTTCTCCCTGGGCCTCCACTGAAAATGGGCTTCTACCCAGTCAGACTTTCCCGGTAATGTCAATAAATAAATAAATAAATATACATACCTGCTTTTAATAATATAAACTAAGATTATCTTAGGACTGTAGCTTTTGCAACAAATTAATTTTTTTACTTTTGTTCTGTACCACAGTATTAAAGAACCCAGCACTTTTTTCCAATAAGACTTTCATGCAATGCAATAAGTTTCATTTAGTAGCTCACCTCTCTTTAAACTGTAGAACACACACACACGCACTACATAAATATATATATAGAAATAGAAAGAGATAGATAGATGGACAGATTACAAGTGAGAGAGTGAGAGAGAGAGACAGAGAGAGAGAGAGAGAGAGAGAGACAGAGAGAATGTAACTTCAGTCATACTGGTTAACATACTGTTAAATGGACCTGGAATGGAATGGAATTCCAGTATGAAAGAACCATAGCTTGTATCATACCTCTCAACTGTACAGATTTTCGCAGAATGTCCAGATTTTTGCCTCATATTGTTGGTGTGTTCCGCCTAAAATCTATACTTTTCTGGCAAATAGCCAAGGATTGACGTCATTAAATAATGGCAAACATTTGAGTTTAAGACTCCACATGCAGAAATTCATGCTAATGCAAAACCTATTATTCTATCAACTTTCTAAGTTTGTAAGAGCAATATTTAAAATCTGTGCCTATTTGTTCCCCCATCATTTTAGGTTTTGTCCAGATTTTTTGCTCTAAGAGGTGGAGAGGTATGGCTTGTATGGTCCCTTCTGCTATCAGATTTCTGTATATTTACTAGCCTGGAAGGTAGCTGAAGAGCTGTCATGCCCCAAGGCCTCATTCCACATATCAGAGTTTTAAAGTATGCACAGCAGGGCAGGATTTCATGTAAAAGTATGATGGAATGTCACAAATGCATTCATAAAGTAGTCTTTCTTAATATTCTTAGTATATTAAGTGTTTCTGTCCAGACAATAACCTATCACAGGGAAGCACTGCTAAATAGTGGTACTTACCTTAAATATGTACGTAGCACCACCTCCCCCTCCTCCACCTCCTGCATGCTCATTAACGGTCTTGTTTGCTACAATCTCTTTCTCGATCACAGTGTTTTCACCAGTACACACACTCTGGATAACAGGGTTGGTCTGTGATACAGGACAAATAACTAAGTTATAAAACTGCAGCCTTCCAGGTCTGATACATATGCCATTATACTTAATTGATTCCACAATCAAAATAACTTACACTTAACAGAAAAGTACCATTAAAGACACTATTAAAGCAAACAAACATAGACTTGAATCCCTAGCCTTCATTTGCTGCATAGCAGTAATTCAGTTATCCAAACATTTTTAGGCCTCTTGTTTTATAGGTACTATTCAGTAAGCAGATATAAAAGAAAAAATAATGCATAGACACATACACTAACACACATATAAATATCTATATATACATGTATGCATGTGTACATACACACACATGGGTTTAAAATGAATACATGAAAAAAATTACTTTAGAAGCCCAAATCAACAAAAATATCACTGAATATACAGGCAAATGAAACAACATAAAAACTGAAAAAACAAACATCATTTCTGCAGTGCAAACCCTGTCGACCCCTACCCCTTCCCACACACACACACACACACACACACACACACACACACACACACACACACACACACACACACAAACAAATTTTAAGGAATGGCACTTGGGCAAATACAGGTTGGTCTAATACTTGTTTTCAAAATGTTGTAATGTTGAACTGGAAGTGGTTGAAGTTATTTTAGTGAATGTGAGTATACATTTGCTAATATGAAGTTGACTTTCTGAATGGAGATCACGGTACAGTGCAGATTGGGAAATTTAGCCTTTTCCTCACTGTAGTAAGATTTAGGAGTTGGTATATATAATATGAAGAGGGTGTGGGGGCACAGCCCCTCACATGGGAGGTGCAGGGGGGATTGCCCCCTGCAAAAAGTAAATGGAAACATGGATTTTCAAAACCAGAAGTTCAGGAGTTTGAATGTTGATCCTCGTGTTTGTCACATTCGACTGTTGTTTTAAATGATCTTCCAAAAATCAACATTATTCGTCAGTCTTTTAAATAAAAAACATTGTGACATTCCTTATTTTGATAGTAAGCCTGTATATATATATATATATATATATATATATATATATATATATATATATATATATATCTATAGGTTTACCATCAGAAGGTTGAACCTGACCCCATTGAATGATGGGATCATCGACCCACTTGCGTGAAACCGACAATGTCGAATTTCCGACATTGTCGAAATACGACTCGCCGTAAACCTCGGAATGGGCTTTAACATGGGTCGAGATGGGGGTGAGATTTGTACTTTGACAATGTTGGGTTTGACATTGTCACCGTTTGGCCTCCAGACTTCGACTGAACCCACTTTGACCTTCTGATTGTCACCTAGATATATATATATATATAGATAGATAGACAGATATAGATATCTATATAGATATAGACAGATACATACACACACACACACACACACACACACACACACACACACACACACACACACACACACACACACACACTAGAAATGGATTCTCTACGTGTGCATAAAATCAGTTCCACAGTGTTGCTAGATCTCATTTACTCACAGATCCCTACTCTCTAAAATGCTACGAAATCTAGTAATTGCCACCATCTTATAGGTTCATAGTTTCATAGGTATAGACTCGACTAACAACCACCAGGGCCTTTATAAGCCTAGTCATGCAATCCAACCCAACTGTGTTCTCATGTATCATGTGTGTTTATTAGGAGGGGTATGTTAGTTAGGAAGTTTCTAGAACTTATGTGTTAGGTTATGTTAATTTGGGCATTGCTGTCTGCCTCTATCAGAGACATGGGGACTGGAACCAGGGTGATTTTCCAATTTCCCATCCACTGGTCGAGGTTGTACTTAAATAGGGTTATGGATGGACTCTTCTTCACATGGATGGGGAGCCTGTTTAAGAGCATGGGGATCCCCTGAGACACATATCTGTCTTGCCAACATGCCTTATTCTTGTCATGAGCAAAATTTAAATCCTTGTTTCTGATGCTGTTCATTTTGTAGATGTGCAAAAAGTCCATCAGTTGGACAGGGCTTTAAGGTGAACAGTATAGGACAATGTTTTTATACCCTGGATTCTCCTAGTAAGGAACCTTTGTTTGATGAGCCAACTGTTGCACATGCCTGACCAGGTACATGCTGGACGGTGCATTATACTCAATGATGGGTCTGATAAGGGCTGAATAAGAGGCATTATGACTTACTTGGACCTGGATTCCATGCGTTATAAGTTGGGTGACATAGAATGATTTTCTTGCTACCTTTGCCTCATATTGTTCAAAGGCCAGATTACTATCTACATATGTTCCTAGATTCCTGACTACTTGGTCAACTCTTAGGGGTGTCTTATCAATGGAATAATTAGCCTAGGTGGCATTTTCCCAAAAGGCACTAAAATGCATTTCTTGGCATTGAGTTTTAGTAAGTGACTTTGGCACCCTTCATTTGTCTGTGATCGACCCTCTTGTAAGATGTTTGTGTCATGGGAGGAGTCTATGATAGCTCCATATTTTCAGTCATCTATGAATTTGGTCATCTGAAGGCCCTTGACATAAGCCTTTACCTCTGAGAAGTAGATGCCACATAGGAGCAGTCCCAGCATGGAGCCCCGAGGTACCCTGCTGGTGACTATTCTCTTAGTGGAGGTAATATCACCATTCCTGACTTCCTGGGTCCTGTCTGTGAGCCTGCCAGCAATCTAGTAAGTTATGAAGGTGTTTCTGTCTAGTTCATTGAGTTTGTCAACTATACCTGAGTGGGGTGTTGTATGGAATACCTTAGCCAGATCCAGATAGGCAATATACACCATTTCCCCCCTCATCTATTGCCTTGATGACCTTCTCAAAAAAGTCCAGCGGGTTTAGTAGGCATGACCTTCCCTTGAAAAAATCAGTCTGAGTTGGGAACAGTGTCTTTAGGTTGGCTATGTCTTTACTGATCATTTCCATGATAATTCATTACATGGCTTTGCATATTAGACTAGTCAGACTAATAGGTCAGGAATTTCCAGGTTCAGTTGATGGTCTACCTCTATTAAGTGGGATAAACAATCGCAGTCCTCCATTCTCATGGTTCAAAGCCTGTTTTGAGGTTATAGTTGAAAAGTGACTCAAATGGTCCTGCTAGGTCATATTTCATGCTATTTAGGAGGCATCTTATGATAGTGTTGAGGACTACTGAGGCTGTATTTTTGGCTTTAGTGAATGCTGCTAGGACCTGCTCTCTGTTAATAGTTGTGAGGGGTTATACTAGTAGGTATTTCATGGGGAGAGGTAGGTGGGGAGTGGGGGCCGAAATTTGAGCTGACTTTCTCAGACAGCAGATTCAGCATGTCGCTCTGCTCAGTGAAGGTGGAACCATTGTCCACCAGTTTGGCACACTGATGTATGCTGCCTTTTAGGTTTGAGACATAGCTGTAGTAGGCTTTATGGATGTGCTCTTGAAAAGTCATTCAGCAGGGACAACTGTCAAATACAGAAATACACACATATACGCACGCGTGCTCCCATGCTCGTGTGCGCAGACACACACACACACACAGGAATAAATCCATAAAGATAATATCAAACATTAGAAATAAACACCATGTCAGAAAAATATGTATTAGTATATGTATTAGTAATATGCTTAGTGCATTTAGAGCTTGAAAAGGGTTAACACATTTATTCTATTTTACACTGCATAAATCTGTACAAATTGCAGAAGCTTTCTGACCTTGTATTGTCATGAAATATGTGCAGCTAAAATCTTTGCTTATGCCTTGGAAATTTACTGAGAAGCAGATGATTTCTGCTTGTGTCAGGAAAATAATGAATAGAACAATACCACTTGTATAAATGTTATGAAACTTAGACAAGGAGTTCCGCTTGTGCTGTATGAAAATACACAGCTGCAGAAGCTATAGATAATTAGAACAAAGACTGCTTGAAAATATGAACTGCAATCAGCATTTGCCTGTGTCTGAGCTAGAAAAGTACCTTGAAATGTAACACATGCATTAGAACTATACAATAGAAGCTTGTAACGGGCTAGTCCCCACCAAGGTCAGGTTGTTTTTCTCAAAAGTTTCTCACAAATCTAGTCATGTCAGCAGAAAATCTGAGTAACATCTGCTGTAGAACAATACTGAAAGTTGTGTTTGATTACGTCAGCTATAGAAGGCCATGTCTTGTAAAACAGTATAAGAATAGCATACTTCCTGTTAGTAGTTAGGCAAAATCTTGTATTTGCATGTTTTTGTCTCCTTGCTGCAAGTTATTAAATGTGCCTTAACTGAACCTTACGTGTATTGGTCTTTGAAGTTTTTTTCTTTGACAGATTGGTCCTTCGGACCGGAAACCCTCACTTCGCCTCGGATCAGACAGGCCAGGTGGCTTGAAACCGTACGGGGAAGAAACCACATCAGTTCTTCTTATTTGAAAAGCCCTCCGACTGAATTGTCGTACAAAAGAGGCCAGCCACTTTCTGATCTGCGACTGAAGGATGGGTTTACACGAACCAGGTGATCAATCACGAAGGCTCAGGTAAGGTGAATCTACCTTTTTTTTCTGCTTTAGATCAGGGACTAGATTTGCATTGTTTTTGTCAGGACTATATTTTTATAAGTCAGGGACAAAAAAGATTGCTGTCTTGTCATAGATCAGGGAAACAGAGCACGTAGGCAGTCATTCTGAAGAGACTATAACAAAATCAGTGGTACCACGTTAAAAATAAGGAGTTACGTAACGATTAAAAGGGTAGAACAAAATGGGTAGTAATTGCACAAAAAGATCCCAAAAATCCGCCGTTAACCGAAGACGCGAAATACATGCAGTCACAGCGTGCTGATAATAGTAAATACTACTCAAAATGGGTTAATAAGTATGAATTTGATGGTAAATTAGAAAAATCCTCACTTATCAAACTTGTCAAACAGCTTAAAACCGATTCCGAAGGTCGGGTAAAAAAGCAACGTCAATTAGGAATTCCTCAGGCACACAGGTGGATTGAGGAAGTAACCGTAGGGAACAAAAGAATAATAATTCAAAAGCAATGTTTTTAGATAAGGAGGACAATAACTTAGTAATAGCATCAGCCCCTCCACCTCCCTTACCGGAATATGAAGCAAGTGAACAAGTTAGTCCACCCCCGCGATATCCTGCTGTCACTGTAAATAGAGACACTACAAAAGTGAAACCGTTTATAAGAGATCCCATTGAGACTAGGTCTCGAACACGGGCAGGTAATTCAAAAGGGGACATTGAGCTATATCAAATGAATAGGAATTCATGATCTATGAGTGAAGAAGAAATATGCCCACTTATAGAAGTGCCTAATCCTCAGGCAGGGCAAGAAGGTCAGGATCCAACTATTCTAGTGTATAGACCCTGGACTCCGGAAGACATCCGGAAAGTCACTGAGGGAATTCCCCATCCAAAAGTTAATTTTAGAAAGTTCTTAGAAGATTTGCAAGGAATGAGGCTAAGTTATAATTTAAACGGAGAAGAGGTATAAAAAGTAGTCAGACAAATTGTGGGACCAGATTGGCACATGATTAGTGGCGACTGGAATCCCCGTGATGCTGCGCTCAGGCCCCTCCCACATAGCAGCACAGAACTAGACAACAGAGTGAAAGGTCTTAGAGACCGCATTTCTCAGAAATGGAAGCCTAGGGCGGACTGGACTTGCATTAATCAATGCATCCAACAAGAAGGCAAAACTGTTGACAGATATTATGCCAGACTGTTAGAATTTTTTAATAACCATTATGGAATGCAGGTTCCTGAAGATCAGACAAATGATTCCCCATATGAGCAGCAGCTAAAGAATGCATTTTGGAAAGGCAGTATTGCACCCATAAGCAATTTTATTACAAAGCACATGGTAGATCACCGTACAAGCAGATTACAGTCATTAATTGAATATGCTAGGCATGCCAAAAGGCATTTTAATAGCAAAAAGAAAAAGAAAGCCCAAGTATTTTCTGTAGAAGATGGAGCAGACATTTATGTAGTACAGTCCGGGAAAAAGGGCAAAAGAAATGTCCAGGGAAACAAACAATCTGATCAGCGATCAGAGGACTTTGAGGGGCGAAAGAAAAGGGGTGAATGTTTTAAATGCGGTAAAAAGGGACACTTGGCAAGGGATTGCAAGAAAAACAAGAAGGCAACCACGGAAGACAAGTAAAGTGAGGACTGACTATATGATAGTCAGGAATCACTAGAAGGGGATAGCAGAGATATGACAAATGAAAATGTGATAGAGGGAGTAGAGAATGTGACAGAAGGAATGGAGGAAGTGCAGGAAGTTACGGATAGTGAAGAAAATGAAATATTGGATTTAGCTTTATTGAGCTTAGAGCTCTATTTAGCAGACATGAAACCAGAAGTTACACTTCTGGTAGAAGAGAGGTAAGTCAGATTCTTGTGTGACTCAGGGGCATCACGGACCCTGATACATCCCTCCAAACTGCCAGAGAATTCAGAGTCATCTGATTACATACTAGTGAAAGCAGCTAATGGACAGCTGTATCGGGAGCCCCTCTCCCATAATATTGCAATAAGAAAAGTAAAATTGTTGTTTCTGCAAAATGCCCAGTAAATCTCTTGGGCAGAGACCTTATGCAGCTATTTAGTATAGCAGTAGTTCCGACTATGCAGGGTATGGAAGCACAGTGACAAGTTGATACCTTTGCAGTGCAATCGGAGGGTGAAATGTTTTATTGGTACAACCAGGACTTGGTTACGACTGGTCCAGGGGCAGTAACCGAAGAGTTGATGAATGTAGCCATCAGCAAGTTCCCCTCCCTTGACATTGATAAACAACATTTGTTGCACTGTACATTCTGTATTATTGTAACACACCAGGACCTGATAAGGAATATGAGCAAGAATTGTTTAGAAATCGTGCAAACAGATTGATATTATGTAATCTGTACTGGGACACAGAAGGGAACAGTGTAGCCAGCTGTTCATTGCCCCAGGAATTCTTTGCACTCTATAAATCTAATCAATTACCACATGTTAGCTTAACTAAGGACAAGAATGTAAAATGGGTAGACTTAGGAGAAAAAGTCACGAGATGGGAAAAAACAGACAAGAGTTAGAACTGTCAGAACAGGGAATACAAATGCAGAAGTTGAATTGGATAACTCAGACCCACCCAGCTGTACACTTGCAGTCTAGCAAGGACAGCTGATTAGCACTCCTATTGAAGGAGGAAGAGAATGCCTTACAGAATATACCAGAAACTCTTTGGTCAACAGGAAAGTCAGATGTAGGACTTATTCATACAGGGGGACCAGTTACTATTATGCCAAAGTCAGCATTTAGACCACAGAAAAACAGTATCCCTTAAGAAAAGATGCAGAGGTAGGAATCAAACCTATTATAGCAGCTTTACTTAAGGAAGGGGTGCTGGTGGAATCTCCTGATTCACCATGCAATACGCCCTTATTTCCTGTTAAGAAAGCAAATGGAGAATGGCGTATGGTCCAAGATTTACAAGCCGTAAATGATGCAGTAATACCAAGGGCACCTACGGCGCCAGACCCACACACCCTGTTGAATGATTTAAAACCTCAACAGAAATATTTTTCTGTGGTAGATATCAGCAATGCGTTCTTCTCGATACCGATACACCCTGACAGCCAGTATTGGTTTGCATTCACATTTCAGGGGAAAAGGTATACATATACGTGACTACCACAGGGATATTGTGAAAGTCCGACAATATTCTCACAAGAAATGGCAAGCAACTTGGCGGGATTTACCCCACCGAGAGGTAGTCAGATTTTACTTTATGTTGATGACATCCTGCTGGCGGCCCCCACCCAGCAAGATTGCAAAGAAGATACCATAGTGCTATTACAATTTTTAGCAACTGAAGGACATAAAGTAAGCAAAAATAAACTGCAGCTTTGGAAAAAACAAGTTAAATACCTAGGATATGTAATATGCAAGGAGGGTAGGACATTAGATAAAGACAGAAAAATAGCGATTTTACAAGCACCAAAACCCACTACCAAGAAGGAAATGATGTCCTTCCTGGGTACGACTAATTTTTGTCGGCGCTGGATTCCAAACTATGTCTTAGAATCTGCACCGCTGACTAACCTGATTTATAAAAAGCCTATGGCAGCACAGGATTTGTTACGATGGACACCAGAAGCAGAATCTGCTTTCTGCAAACTGAAACAGTTAATAGCGTCCTCATTAGTTTTGGGCTTACCAAACTATCATAAACATTTTTTCCAAACTGTAGATTGTAAGCAAGGTTATATGACGTCAGTGTTAACACAGCAGCATGGTGACAAGCAATGCCCTATTGCTTATTATTCATCACAATTGGACCCAGTGGCACGGTCTTTACCTCACTGTGTACAAGCAGTAGTTGCAGCTGCAATGGCAGTATAGGCTTCAGCCTCAGTAGTTTTGTTCCACCCTCTCACATTGAGAGTGCCTCATGCAGTCACGATTATTTTACTGCAAGAGAAGGTAGCATATCTTTCCCTTGCTAGGCATCTTTCCTGTATGACTATATTGTTGAGCCAACCTCATATGACAATTGAATGATGTATGACTTTGAACCGTTCTACCTTGCTCCCAACCCCTGCAGATGGCACACCACACAGCTGCCTGCAGGTGATTGAGCAAAAGACACTGCCTAGAAAAGATCTCAAGGATGTCCCCTTGGATGATGCCGAGGTGACATACTACGTGGATGGCTCGTGCAAAAGGAGTCCTGCAGGACAGAACCTAGTAGGATATGCAGTAGTTTCTGATACTGACATTATAGAAGCGAAATCTTTACCACACAATTTATCTGCACAGGCAGCAGAATTGATTGCCTTGACACGGGCATGTACCTTAGCAAAGGGTAAATGTGTAAACATTTTTACTGACAGCCAGTATGCTTTTTCTACTGTACATGTTTTTGCGCAACAGTGGAAAAATCGAGGAATGATAAGATCTACTGGCAAACCAATCAATCATGCACAGTTTATTTTAGATCTCTTAGAATCTATTCAGTTACCTCAGAAAGTAGCCATTTGTAAATGCACAGCTCATACCAAGCAACAGGATAGGGTTTCAAAAGGTAATGCGAGAGCTGATACAGCTGCAAAGCAGGCAGCTTCAGAAGTATTTCTTTTGAATGAGGAATTACAACCCTCTGAGATTTTAGATGTAGAAATGTTAAAGACAATGCAAACACTTACTGTGCAAGCTGAAAAACAAAGATGGGTAAAACGAGGAACAATTCTCGAAAATTGGCTGTACATCTCTAAAGAAGGGAAACTGATATTGCCATCTAATTTGTTTAGATATGCAGCTTTGTTGAGCCATGGGCAGTGCCATGTCTCAACAGGGGGGATGGTACAGCTGGTGAACCAAGTGTTCACGACATACGGATTCTTAAACTACTCTAAAAAATTTTGTTCAATGTGCCACTTTTGTAATAAACATCATGCACAAGGGGCGTTAAATCCCAAGCAAGGGAGTTTCCCTACACCACCGTATCCATTTCATACTATCTGTATGGATTTTATAGAATTGAACAAATTGAAAATAAGAAGTATTGTCTTGTCATTGTAGATATGTTTTCCAGATGGGTGGAAGCCTTTCCGACTAAAAATCCAGATGCTGCAACCGTGGCGAAAATTCTCGTTAAATAAATCATTCCTAGATTCCGCATTCCGGAAAGGATCTACAGTGACAACGGCACACACTTCGTAAACAAGACCATACAACAGTTAAGTAAACATTTTGGTATTTCTTTAAAAAATCATTGTGCATACCAGCCACAATCTGCAGGGCTAATAGAGAGGCATAATGGGATTTTAAAGAGTAAGCTAAGGAAGTTAATAGTAGAAACACAGAGGAATTGGGTGTACTGTCTGCCCCTGGCACTGTTGAGCATGAGAACTGTTCTGAATGCAAAAGGATTGACTCCTTTTGAAAAACTATTTGGAAGGGCTTATTATATACCTCACAGACCAGGAAGCCGACTGTACACTCGCAGAGTACATGAGAAATCTGTTAAATTCTAAACATTTGTTGCAGTCAAATTCTGTTTCAGATAAAGAACAAACCAGATCGTCAGAAGTGGCAGTGGTCCGAGGTACCTGGATATGGGTGAAGACAATAAAGAAAAAGAATTGGGTGTCACCAAAGTGGGAAGGTCCATATCAAGTGCTTCTGTCGACACCCACTGCAGTCAAGATCGCAGAGCGCACCTCCTGGATCCACCTGATGCACTGCAAACTAGTCAAAAACTTTGAACTGGACAAAAATCTTATCACATGCCAAGAGTAAAAATGATAAGAGTCCAGAAGAAACAGGAATGCAGAACAACCCTTTCCTCAGAAGTATTGCATAATCATCCTGTTAACTGTACTAGTGACAATAAACTTTTTGCTGTGGCCTTTCCTTTTCCCAGCCACACAAACTGAACTGAATAAACGTGAAGCTTTACTCATAGACTGGCATCCAAACTTTAACACTTACCAGGCAATTAAATATGTGTATACTGAGACTTTCAATGTTTCGAATTGCTGGATTTGCACAGCTTTGCTGACAACATACGGGGGGTTATTAATGACTACGGTCCCCCTAGGGGTCAATGAGACCTGGGAATATTTGATTTATGATACCTCAACCATTGCATCACAAGATAAAATAGCATTGCACTTGTCTGTTCCACAAAAGGGAACTGTGTGTTTTTATAAAAATGATACTGTTCAGGTGGGTTGGAGCAATTGCGATGTGACTGTTCCTTATAAATGTTACACTAAAGGTAACAATGCAGATTTTTATTGTAATACAAACTATGATTCATTTCTTGGATTGATGCACAAAACACTTGATGAAGTAAAACATAATTCTGTTCTTTATAAACAACTGTCTATAATTGATAGAAAAATGTTTCATGCAGGGTGAGTGTATATTCACAGTAAGGTTACTACTAAAGTAGGGGACTGTTATTTTGTGTGTGGCAGAAAGGCATACAAATGGTTACCTGAGAATTGGTCCGGCAGTTGTTTTTTGGGTTACCTGGTTCTGGCCATACGACACACTGCAGTTTTGCCTCGAGGAAAAATTCGAAATGTCTGAGAGGTCGTCAAGAAACCTGTAAATCCAGTGGGACAAATCGATGTACATTGGAAAAACCATCATTCTATAGGAAATGGACTGACACATATGGACTTGAGTGATAGTGTTATATCGTGGGCAGGCATATTACCAGCATATGGAGCAGTGAAATCGATCTGGGAGCTGAGAAAACTGTCTAAACTTCTCGAAGTAATGAGCAATGCAACTTTTTCTGCTCTTGAATTGGTGACTGATGAACTGAATGCCATGAGAACTGTAGTGCTTCAAAACCACATGGCTCTCGACTTCACCCTAGCGGCAAGAGGTGGTACTTGCGCTTTAATCCAGGAAGAGTGCTGTTCATATATTCCTGACCATAAACACGAGATAGACAATCATCTTGAGGTAATTCAGCAAGTGTCGGCCATGACCAAACCAGGCCCAAACCCACTGATGGACTTTTTCCAGAAATGGTTTGGGGGGTGGGGTACCATCCTAATGAACATCCTGATTGCCATTTGTGTAGGAATGCTCCTACTGAGAGTATGTGTTTGTTGTGGCATCCCCTGCATGAAAAGACTGATTAAAGACTTTATAGACCCTTCAGTTTCTGAGACCTTATATCAAAGTGCTGAGTTTGAAGAACTATTGAAAAACTGAAATGCTTTCATAAGTTTAAACTGAATGACTCTATTAACTGCAAATCCTGAGTAGGAAGAGGTTAGGAGAAGAAAAAAACTGTTTATGCTTATTTTGAAAGTAGAATAAAAGTATTAAAAGGGGGGGAATGTCAGAAAAATATGTATTAGTATATGTATTAGTAATATGCTTAGTGCATTTAGAGCTTGAAAAGGGTTAACACATTTATTCTATTTTACACTGCATAAATCTGTACAAATTGCGGAAGCTTTCTGACCTTGTATTGTCATGAAATATGCGCAGCTAAAATCTTTGTTTATGCCTTGGAAAATTACTGAGAAGCAGATGATTTCTGCTAGTGTTAGGAAAATAACGAATAGAACAATACCACTTGTATAAATGTTATGAAACTTAGATGAGGAGTTCCGCTTGTGCTGTGAGAAAATACACAGCTGCAGAAGCTATAGATAATTAGAACAAAGACTGCTTGAAAATATGAACTGCAATCAGCATTTGCCTGTGTCTGAGCTAGAAAAGTACCTTGAAATGTAACACATGCATTAGAACTATACAATAGAAGCTTGTAACGGGCTAGTCCCCACCAAGGCCAGGTTGTTTTTCTCAAAAGTTTCTCACAAATCTAGTCATGTCAGCAGAAAATCTGAGTAACATCTGCTGTAGAACAATACTGAAAGTTGTGTTTGATTACGTCAGCTATAGAAGGCCATGTCTTGTAAAACAGTATAAGAATAGCATACTTCCTGTTAGTAGTTAGGCAAACTCTTGTATTTGCATGTTTTTGTCTCCTTGCTGCAAGTTATTAAATGTGCTTTAACTGAACCTTACGTGTATTGGTCTTTGAAGTTTTTTTCCTTTGACACACCACAACTGAAAAACACTAGTAACTGTGCATGCATAAATAAATAAATAATAAAAAGATATATATTAAAAAGAAATAGAACTAAACAGGATTTCAGACTGTGATACATTTTAAGCACACTTTACAGTAATAAAATCTCTAGCAACTCAAATTAAAGTACATTACCTAATTAGGAACAGTGAATGATACCCAAAACAGAAAAGCATAAACTTCTGAAGAAAATGAAGGCATGAAGTTCAGAAATGGGAAAAAAAGCACTGTAGGAAGGACAGGAAGTGTATAAAGTGAAGCAAAAACAGTCATCATAGCAACAGAAAGCAACCACTCAGTCAAATTAACAAACACACACAAACACACACACACAGAAATGGAACAGAAAGATTGCATTGTACTGCTTGACTTAAGAGTTAAGTAAAATTAAAGATAACAGTAAACAAAAATAAAATACTGCATGAATGCAGATGCATATTAAAGCAGAAGAAAAACACAAACTTAAAAATTACCACAGAAATCTAATTAAATAAAAGCAACATGTATCCCATCAGCTTAACTAGCATAAGAAAAATAATGGGATGGGGAACATTACTGATGTCCTTACATTCACCGCTGCACTATTCCTTACAAATGGGGATTCCCTGCCGTGAAGCCCACCGACCGACTAATTTACCAAAGTCTACCGTTGCTTTAAGGTATGCTGAACGTCACCTGCACACTCCTTGCATAGGGTAGGGCATAAAGGTGACGTTCAGGTGTACCATCCTCAGAACTTCTTTGCCGCCAGTCTGAACACTGTTATAACCGTCAGTCATTACCTTAGCCTGTTTTTTTACTGTTTTTCTGTTTGCTGGCATTTCTGTGCTTATTCTTGTTTGCTGGAGCCCTTACACTTGCAGATAAGTACCCATTTGGATTTCTGGTTACTTTTTCTGTTTGTTTTGTGCTGTTTGGGGTTAATGTCATCCAAGAAGGGTAAGTGTCAGTGTGGGAGACTGTTTCCCCATAAAGACTGCCACAATAAGTGTCTTTTTTGCCTAGGTGCTGCTCACGACCATATATCCTGATCAATTTGTCAGGCATTTGTCCCCAAAACTCTTCATAGTAGGCTTTCTTTCCTTTCATTGTATCTTGAGAACCAGTGTCTTAAGCTTCTTGCTGCAAATACTATGGATGGAACTTTCTGCCCCAAGGGTCAGCTGTCAGGGAAGAAGAAGGTGCATAAGGTAAGATCAGAATCTTCTGCTGTCCAGCTTCTGCTGGGAGAATTTCTCCTGAGGTTATTATGAACCCGGAGGCTCGCCCAGTTGTTTTGTCAGATTCTTCTACTGTGTCTGGGTTGGAGGCCAGTGAGGATCTGGTGGGCAGCACATCCAACGAGGCTTTGCAGATGTCCATTTTGGGTGTTCAGAGGGACCCAAGGTTGACTGTTTCTGAGGGGTCTAGAGGGGTTCTGCAGTTTCTCTTTAGGGAAGAGGTTCCTACTACTGTTGTGGAATGTCATCCTGAGTCTGGGCCTACTCAGGTTTCTAGGACGGATGTCCCCTTGAAAAGAAACAGAAAACTAATCATATTTCTTCTGCTCCTAGGGATCCACAAAGTGAGTGGGAGGCCTTTATTCAGGGGTTACTTAATGCTTTACTGTCACTGAGGCCTCCAGAAGGGGTTTTGGTTCCTGCTCCTCCTTGGTCCTCTTCTTCCCCTAAAAGGCCCAGAAAATTAAATTCTTACGAGGTGGATTCTGATGATGACTCCCTTGCTTATACCACCTAAATTCCTTCTCCTTTAGACAATAGGTCTCAGGAGGAGGATTCTCATACTCTAGGTAATCCTTTTGAGGAAATTTCCTTTGGGGACGCAATCTCTAGTTTGATGGAATTTTTTAAGTGGGATTGTGCCCAGGTTTCGGATATTGATAAGACGTACTATGAGTTACTGCAGATGGAATCTCCTAAACTTGCGGCCATTCCTCCTGTCTTGCTTGCTTTATTGGATGTTTTTTTTCAATGCCTCTAAAGCACCAGATTTTCTCCCCCCTCCTCCAAGAAATCTGATAGGTTTAATAGGTTGCCTGAGGATTGTTCCTTTTTGTTTAAATGTCCTGCTGCTGACCACTCTGTGGTATCTGTAGCCTCTAATAAACCATCTCAATTGCTTCCTTTGTCCAAGTTCCTGCCTTCTGACAAGGACAGTAGAACCATGGATAGGCTGGGTAAGAAGGTTTATACTTTGGCTATCCTAGCTTTAGGGCTATTAATTATCAGACCTATATCTCTAGGTATGTCTTGGCTCTTCTTTCTCAGGCCTGTCAGGTTCTTTCTGATCTTCCTGACTCTGAGAGTAAATCTTCTGTTATTTCCTTGCTTGGGACTTCCTCCCAGGTAGTTTGTCATTCCATCAAGTGTAGTTATGAAATGGAATGAAAATGTACCAAGGCAAGCCTGAAAACAGACTCTATTTTATTCCAGTAGAAAATCACACACATCGAGCGCTTTCATCTCTCACACAGAAGACGTCATCAGAATAAGCATAAACATTATTAAACCCATTTCTATATCAGCTCCTCCATCACAATTAATAGCAAATAAGCTAATGATCTTTGAAAAAATCATCACGTTAAAAAGAAATGCAGCCTGACCTGTATATTGTATGTTAAAATCCAATGTATGAAATTGTTATGATAAAACTAAAATAATACATTATAAGACCTAAAGAACATTGATATATAAACAAACATTACTTAAAATGTATTTTAATTAAAAAAAATAAATAATTGAATAAAAATGGTTAAAGGTGCTCATAATATTATAGACTTTTCTTTCAAGGCTTGAACTATTGATAAAGCGTCATTAATTCCTGGTGGAATACTGGCAGCTAGTCTAAGATGCCATTGCAGCTCTTTTTTACATAAAAAATTCTTCCAATCACCACCTCCCAAATCTATGTCCACCGTATCCAAAATACCAAATTTAAAACTTGAAAATGCTGGACAGGAAAGGGAATGCTTATACAATGCATTTGTATCCTTCTTGTTCTTAATTTCATATAAATGCTCGTAAATTCTATTTTTCAGCACCTTTTCCAGTTTACCAACATAGAATCCACTGCAGGTGTCTATTTTGCAAGGTATACCACCCTATTGGTAAAATAATTCCCTTTCTTAAATTTGATCTGTGTTGCCATCTTATTTGCTAGACATATATGGGATGAGTTAATAATATTAATACATTGAGAGCATCTACCACAAGGTGTAGTACCCTGTTCACTATTTTTATTTATATCTACCTTACTTTCCATAAGCTTCTTGAGGTTCATACCAACTTCGCTAATAAGAACTGGCTTTTCCCCCACTACAGATGAAACATCATTGTTTACCCTGAATATACTCCAGTTCTTTTTTAACATGTTTTTCACTTTCCCAGACATGGGACTGTGTTGTACTATACAAGCATGTTCATAATTCCTAATTTCACTAGGGTTAGTTTGAACCCCTTTTACTGATAATATACCATCTAAATGTAGTTATGGAGCAGCAGATGCCTCATCTAAGGCTGCTGCTTTTGGTTCAGTTCTGAGGAGATATTCTTTGGTTAGGCTTTAACCTTTGCCCGATGATATTAAGGCTAAGTTAATGGGTGTTCCTCTGGATAATAATCTTTTGCTTGGTGGAGTGGATACTGGGTTATTTAAGTCTCTTCAGGACAAGGGGAAGGCTTTACAGGAGTTTAAGCATGTCTTTGTTTTTCACCTTTCTCTTTCTCTTCCTGTTTGGCTCTGAATTACCCAGGATTCTTGGGTTCTGTTAATCATGCGGCAAAGGTACTTCATGGTCTGGCTTTCCCACCATTCTTATGGGCATTCCTCAGCCTCCTTGAGAAGAAATTCCTTTTCTCCCAGAGGTTCTCAAGACCTCTTGTTTCAGGTTACTATTCAAGAGGTGCCTGTGTCCCAAAGGAGGAAAAGGTTTTACTCAAGAATGTCTTTATTGCCCAGAAATGAAGGTACTTGGAGACCTATTCTAGACCTCTCCCATCTGAACACTTTTCAGAAGGGTCCTTCCTTTCAGATGTTGTCCCTTCAGTCCATTTTTCCTCTCTTGCTCCCTCAGGCATTTCTGGTGTCTCTGGACTTCAAGGATACTTTTCTTCATATTCCGATCCATCTTCTTTTAAGGAAATTTTTGCATTTCTCTGTTGCTTCCTGGCATTTTCAGATCTGTGATTTGCCCTTTGGGCTTTCTACTGCCCCAAGGGTATTCACCAAATGCCTCGCTCCTGTGATTGCCTTTTGCAGGCTTCAAGGGATCCAAATCTTTCCTTATTTAAACAACCTGCTGATTCAGCCATCTTCTCCAGACGTCCTTTTGCAAAATCTTCATTTTGCCATTTCTCTTCTTCAGAGCCTGGGGTTCACAATAAACTTCAAATAGTCTTCCCTCACTCCTTCTTAGGATCATGTCTTTCTGGGTTTCAGGATTCGAACAGTGCCAATGCTGGCATCCCTGTCTTCTCCAAAGGCATTGATTCTCATTTTTTTCTTTCAAACTCTTCTTCCCCTGGCTTCCATTTCAGCCAGGGAGTTTCTGAGAGCTCTGGGGATCATGGCTTTCACCATTCCAATGCTCCCTCTAGCCAAGCACCACATGAGGAAGTTCCAGTGGTTTCTGAAGTCAGTGTGGCTTTAGCATGCGCATCCTCTAGACTTTTCTGTTCTTCTCCTGTGTCTCAAGGAAGAAGTTTTATGGTAGATTCAGCAGTTGTCTCTGAATCCAGAGCTGCCTTTTCAAACTCCTCTTCCCTCTCAGGGTCTGTTCACAGGTGCTTCAGATATGGGATGGGAAGCAACGTGTGGCTCCCTGAGGGTTCAGGGAGTGTGGTTGCTTCATCAGCAGAAGAAGCACATGAACATCAAACAGATGAGATATCTTAAGCTGGCTCTTCAGGCCTTTCATCCTTTCTTCTCTCCGGGGCCTCTCAAGGTATTCACAGACAATACCACAGTCATGTGGTACATCACCAAACGGGGGGGGGGGGGGTATGAGATCTTACCATCTGTGCTGACTGGCACTTCTGGTATGGGATCTGGCTATCCAATATCAAGTGACTCTTCAGGCAGTTTATATTCCTTCAGATCAGAACACTGTGGCAGACAATCTGAGCAGGTCCTTCACTCAATCCTACAAATGGATGCTTCACAGTGATGTGCTTCTGGGCATTGTTCACCAGTGGGGTACTCCTCAAGTAGAGTTCTTTGCCTCCCCTCTCAACAGACAACTTTCTTTGTTTTGTGCCAGGGTCCCAGGTCCTTTGATCAGGAAGGTGGACGTCCTCTCATTTTCTTGGACGGGGATGTTTCTTTATGCATTCCCTCCCCTTCCTGTCATTCTGAGAGTCCTGTTCAAGATTCAACAGGATGCTCCCAAAATCTTGTTGGTGACTCCCTTTTGGCCACGACAGCACTGGTTCCCTCTACTATTGTATCTATCCAAGGGCAATCATCACAAGTCACCTCACAGGGTGGATCTCCTCACACAAGACAAGGGGTCTCTCATCCATCCCCACCTGTCTCCACTTCAACTGACACTGTGGGTGATAGGGTTTTGATCCCTCATAGACACCTTTTTTTCTGAGGATGTGCTGCAGGTCCTGCAGGAGGACAGGAAACCTACTACTAAAATATCCTACTAGTCTAAATGGAAAAGTTTTTCTATTTGGTGTTGTTATGGGACAAGACCAGCATATTAAAATGTATATTAATTTTAGTTTATTAATGATGCTATAATATGATTGCTAAAAAGCAATTATAATTTATATGCAGGTCAGGGAAAAAATACAGCTTCATAGGCTGGGTAAGAAGGTTTATACTTTGGCTATCCTAGCTTTAGGGCTATTAATTATCAGACCCATATCTCTAGGTATGTCTTGGCTCTTCTTTCTCAGGCCTGTCAGGTTCTTTCTGATCTTCCTGACTCTGAGAGTAAATCTTCTGTTCTTTCCTTGCTTGGGACTTCCTCCCAGGTAGTTTATCATTCCATCAAGTGTAGTTATGAAATGGAATGAAAATGTACCAAGGCAAGCCTGAAAACAGACTCTATTTTATTCCAGTAGAAAATCACACACATCGAGCGCTTTCATCTCTCACACAGAAGACTTCATCAGAATAAGCATAAACATTATTAAACCCATTTCTATATCAGCTCCTCCATCACAATTAATAGCAAACAAGCTAATGATCTTTGAAAAAATCATCACGTTAAAAAGGAATGCAGCCTGACCTATATATTGTATGTTAAAATCCAATGTATGAAATTGTTATGATAAAACTAAAATAATACATTATAAGACCTAAAGAACATTGATATATAAACAAACATTACTTAAAATGTATTTTAATTAAAAAAAAATAAATAATTGAATAAAAATGGTTAAAGGTGCTCATAATATTATAGACTTTTCTTTCAAGGCTTGAACTATTGATAAAGCGTCATTAATTCCTGGTGGAATACTGGCAGCTAGTCTAAGATGCCATTGCAGCTCTTTTTTACATAAAAAATTCTTCCAATCACCACCTCTCAAATCTATGTCCACCGTATCCAAAATACCAAATTTAAAACTTGAAAATGCTGGACAAGAAAGGGAATGCTTATACAATGCATTTGTATCCTTCTTGTTCTTAATTTCATATAAATGCTCGTAAATTCTATTTTTCAGCACCCTTTACAGTTTACCAACATAGAATCCACTGCAGGTGTCTATTTTGCAAGGTATACCACCCTATTGGTAAAATAATTCCCTTTCTTAAATTTGATCTGTGTTGCCATCTTATTTGCTAGATATATATGGGATGAGTTAATAATATTAATACATTGAGAGCATCTACCACAAGGTGTAGTACCCTGTTCACTATTTTTATTTATATCTACCTTACTTTCCATAAGCTTCTTGAGGTTCATACCAACTTCGCTAATAAGAACTGGCTTTTCCCCCACTACAGATGAAACATCATTGTTTACCCTGAATATACTCCAGTTCTTTTTTAACATGTTTTTCACTTCCCCAGACATGGGACTGTGTTGTACTATACAAGCATGTTCATAATTCCTAATTTCACTAGGGTTAGTTTGAACCCCTTTTACTGATAATATACCATCTAAATGTAGTTATGGAGCAGCAGATGCCTCATCTAAGTCTGCTGCTTTTGGTTCAGTTCTGAGGAGATATTCTTTGGTTAGGTTTTAACCTTTGCCCGATGATATTAAGGCTAAGTTAATGGGTGTTCCTCTGGATAATAATCTTTTGCTTGGTGGAGTGGATACTGGGTTATTTAAGTCTCTTCAGGACAAGGGGAAGGCTTTACAGGAGTTTAAGCATGTCTTTGTTTTTCACCTTTCTCTTTCTCTTCCTGTTTGGCTCTGAATTACCCAGGATTCTTGGGTTCTGTTAATCATGCGGCAAAGGTACTTCATGGTCTGGCTTTCCCACCATTCTTATGGGCATTCCTCAGCCTCCTTGAGAAGAAATTCCTTTTCTCCCAGAGGTTCTCAAGACCTCTTGTTTCAGGTTACTATTCAAGAGGTGCCTGTGTCCCAAAGGAGGAAAAGGTTTTACTCAAGAATGTCTTTATTGCCCAGAAATGAAGGTACTTGGAGACCTATTCTAGACCTCTCCCATCTGAACACTTTTCAGAAGGGTCCTTCCTTTCAGATGTTGTCCCTTCAGTCCATTTTTCCTCTCTTGCTCCCTCAGGCATTTCTGGTGTCTCTGGACTTCAAGGATACTTTTCTTCTTATTCCGATCCATCTTCTTTTAAGGAAATTTTTGCATTTCTCTGTTGCTTCCTGGCATTTTCAGATCTGTGATTTGCCCTTTGGGCTTTCTACTGCCCCAAGGGTATTCACCAAATGCCTCGCTCCTGTGATTGCCTTTTGCAGGCTTCAAGGGATCCAAATCTTTCCTTATTTAAACAACCTGCTGATTCAGCCATCTTCTCCAGACGTCCTTTTGCAAAATCTTCATTTTGCCATTTCTCTTCTTCAGAGCCTGGGGTTCACAATAAACTTCAAATAGTCTTCCCTCACTCCTTCTCAGGATCATGTCTTTCTGGGTTTCAGGATTCGAACAGTGCCAATGCTGGCATCCCTGTCTTCTCCAAAGGCATTGATTCTCATTTTTTTCTTTCAAACTCTTATTCCCCTGGCTTCCATTTCAGCCAAGGAGTTTCTGAGAGCTCTGGGGATCATGGCTTTCACCATTCCAATGCTCCCTCTAGCCAAGCACCACATGAGGAAGTTCCAGTGGTTTCTGAAGTCAGTGTGGCTTTAGCATGCGCATCCTCTAGACTTTTCTGTTCTTCTCCTGTGTCTCAAGGAAGAAGTTTTATGGTAGATTCAGCAGTTGTCTCTGAATCCAGAGCTGCCTTTTCAAACTCCTCTTCCCTCTCAGGGTCTGTTCACAGGTGCTTCAGATATGGGATGGGAAGCAACGTGTGGCTCCCTGAGGGTTCAGGGAGTGTGGTTGCTTCATCAGCAGAAGAAGCACATGAACATCAAACAGATGAGATATCTTAAGCTGGCTCTTCAGGCCTTTCATCCTTTCTTCTCTCCGGGGCCTCTCAAGGTATTCACAGACAATACCACAGTCATGTGGTACATCACTAAACGGGGGGGGGGGGGGGGTATGAGATCTTACCATCTGTGCTGACTGGCACTTCTGGTATGGGATCTGGCTATCCAATATCAAGTGACTCTTCAGGCAGTTTATATTCCTTCAGATCAGAACACTGTGGCAGACAATCTGAGCAGGTCCTTCACTCAATCCTACAAATGGATGCTTCACAGTGATGTGCTTCTGGGCATTGTTCACCAGTGGGGTACTCCTCAAGTAGAGTTCTTTGCCTCCCCTCTCAACAGACAACTTCCTTTGTTTTGTGCCAGGGTCCCAGGTCCTTTGATCAGGAAGGTGGACGCCCTCTCATTTTCTTGGACGGGGATGTTTCTTTATGCATTCCCTCCCCTTCCTGTCATTCTGAGAGTCCTGTTCAAGATTCAACAGGATGCTCCCAAAATCTTGTTGGTGACTCCCTTTTGGCCACGACAGCACTGGTTCCCTCTACTATTGTATCTATCCAAGGGCAATCATCACAAGTCACCTCACAGGGTGGATCTCCTCACACAAGACAAGGGGTCTCTCATCCATCCCCACCTGTCTCCGCTTCAACTGACGCTGTGGGTGATAGGGTTTTGATCCCTCATAGACACCTTTTTTCTGAGGATGTGCTGCAGGTCCTGCAGGAGGACAGGAAACCTACTACTAAAATATCCTACTAGTCTAAATGGAAAAGTTTTTCTATTTGGTGTTGTTATGGGACAAGACCAGCATATTAAAATGTATATTAATTTTAGTTTATTAATGATGCTATAATATGATTGCTAAAAAGCAATTATAATTTATATGCAGGTCAGGGAAAAAATACAGCTTCATAGGTCACAGTATTGCTGTTTCAAGTATGTAATAAGAGAGAATAGTACGTGTTGCAGTTACAAAAGGAATTTGTTAGCCTGACTCCTCCAGGCTAGGACTGCGTTGTTACTAGGGCAGGTTTGAAACATCCAAGGCCAGAAACAAGACCCCTTGGAAGCAGGTGGATCATGTATAGGAAGGTGTTCACGTGAAGTCTGAGTCGAAAATCATGAGGGATGAGGACATTTGCAAAGTTTTCTACAAGGACACAGTCATTGTAACGTAATGAAATTGCATGACCAGTTTGATAAGAAAATGTATAAAAATACATTTTTTGTATGTAAAGAGAGAATGCTTCATCAAGGGCTATGAAAGACCGACTCCCAGCGCTGTAAGAATAAAATTTCTGTTTGCACATCCTGAAGTGTTGTTCCTGTCTGAAGGCATATAAGGTAAATTCTTAATGTTATTGATTTATGACTATAACAATTTGGTGCCGTTCCCTGGATCTGAACTTTGGTATTGCTGCAGGGCAGTTCTGGAATAGGGCCCATCACAGATTTTTTGTGAATTCCACACTGCTTTGTATGGAATAGTCAGAGACTCAGAGATGTGCAGCTATTCAGGGTGTGCAAACATACTATACTTGGCAGGTACATTGTTTTGTAAGGGGAAAGGGTTGGTTTGTGTTTTTTCTTCTTCTTTTTTTTTTTTTAGACAATTTTAGCAAAATGTAAGTGCATGACTGTGTTTGTAGTACAAGTGGATGACTGTGTTTTTGTTTGACTGAGTTGTTTGTAAGGTATACAAGTAATAGTGGGAGGACCCCAAGGCATATAAGTATAGGAAATGTATGTGCACATACAGTAAAGGAAAAATTAACACAAGGAGGCACCTTGTGTTGAGGCCGGTACCCTCAGGATTGAAAGGTAAGAAGTATGAGAGATGTTTTTATTCTGTCAATGTATGAATGTATGAGAGAAAGAAAAGAAACAGTTGAAAGTTAAAAATAAAGTTAAAACAAGTTCATGAGCTCACTGCATGATTGCGACGTAGACTGTAAAGTTAAAACAAGTTCATGATCCCACCGCATGATTGGGACGTAGACTGTAAAGTTAAAACAAGTTCATGAGCCCACTGGATGATTGGGACATAGACTATACAACAAGTTCATGAGCTCATAGCATGATTGGGACATAGACTATATACTGTTAAAATAAATTCATGAGCCTATCGCATGATAGAACGTAGAGGAATGCATTGTTAAAATAAATTCATGAGCCCAAAGCATGCTGGGAATTAACAGTGTGATTGTGTGAAAGTACCCTCAGAGGGTCCAAAAGACCGGTTAGTTCTAGACACAGTACCTATCAACCCCATTATCCCGATTGCAATGCTGGAGTTGTAATTTCTGAGCTCGGGCAGGGATGAAAGCAAGGGGGTGCAGTGGGAAAAGACCTCTCCTCTGTTGCTGCATGATAACAGGCTTCCTACCTTTCCCTCCCTGTATGGTATGTGGATTACTACAGTTATTTTCTGTCTTCCGAACTGCCAGGATCCAGGAGTTGTAAGGTAAGCCTAACATTTTTATTGTTACTTATTTATAAAATAAGAAAATGGGAACAAAGATAGCAAGATCAAATCCCTGAAAAGGGAACACCTGCATATTTTATGTATTTTAACTATTGGAAGGAAAGTTGTAAATATTTGCATGACTGGATTCAGCCTACAAAGAATTGTGCTGGTGGGGTATTTCCATTAAATGGAAGTTATAAGACTAAATTGCTGACATTGAAAGGTATTTTGGAAGAAAAGAAAAGCAAAGTAAGTGGGGAACAAATGACAGCATTTTATTCTTGGCACAGTGAAGCACTTAAAAGGGAAAAGGAGTCAGCATTAAGAGGGTTGCAGGATGTTAATAAGAAATTGTTGCAACAAGTAAAAGAGGTTAAAACGGCAGTATAGACCAGTAAAAAATGGATCCCTTTATCCTGTCTTAGCAGGTTTGGAACAAACTGAGGATGGCCAAAAAGCAGAAACTTCTGAACAGGATGATAATCCTCCATTAGCTACTGCACCCCCACCCCCATATGCAGCAGTACGAATAACTTCTCTACAAGACTCTGTTGTTTCTCAGACTCCTACTTTTCGGTCTACTGTCCATTGGACACCCAGTTTGCATGATACTGGTACACCTCAGACTGGTTCCCCTGTTCAATCTTAATCTTATGAACAGGCATCTGCAGTTGAGGGGGAGTCTTCTTCCTATCCTTCTGAGATAGCGTCTACTTTCCCAACAGGGGCATTAGTATTTGACACGCCTGTATCTCACCATACACACTCACATGACAGGGTACAACAAGAGATTGCAACCTCTAGAGGGGATCTATTGGCACCTCTCAGGAAAATTTTGGGGGCTAACAATAGGGAACTTGTTCATCATCCTTAAACCCCTACTGATTTGCATACTATGTCTAAAAATTTTCCAAATATTATAGAAGATCCATTAAAATTCAAAGAAGAATTAAAAACTTTAATAGAATGTTACAATCCTACTTTGACAGATTTAAATCAACTGCTGAGGGTAGTTACTTTAGATGAAAAAAAGAAAGCAGTTACTGGAAAAGGCTGAAATAACAGAGTTCACTCTCATAGGAAAGCATTAACAAATAAACAAACAGCATTGTTAAACAAGATTACAGACGTGTCAAGTTAGGTTTAAAATATAGGCATGTAAACAAAATAAAGGAGAAGCCCCTGCAGACTTTTTGAGTCACCTTAAAACAGTATTTACTAGACGTTCAGAAATACCAGACCCAGAAGAGCAAGCTAAGCCAGCTATTGCAGCAGCCTTTGTGCAGGGTCTGCAAGCCCCTGTACAAAATCAAATAAAGCAAGTGCTCATAGACTGGCAAGGAAAGGACTTACCCCAGGATTCATTAAACTTCATGCAGGAATAGTGCTATTCCTGCAAGGAGTGGTTTGTGTTCGTGTAGAACAGCAGTGCACCTTGCATATGGATGAAGGGGTGCTGCTGTTTAACTCACACGGAAACGAACCATGTACAAGCACAGGGGGACATGTCCGAGCAGTGCATGGACACTAAACACACCCCCCTGCACTCAGAAAGTGCTGTGCAGCACTTTCTAAGCCGTACTGGCATAATATTAGAGCTTAGCTCTAATATTATGCCAGTATCTCAGTGTCTGCGGACTCTGAAATGTAAATTAGATCATTTCAGTGCCTGTGGACACTGAAATTAAAATGGCCAGAGGAAAGCAATACAGGGAGTGTGTCACAGCTTCTGTGACACACCCCCTGTATTGCTAAAGTGCCGTACAACACTTCTGCATCCTGCAGTAGCAGGAAATGTGTGCAAATACCATTATACATACCTCTCAACCATACAGATTTTAGCAGAATATACAGAGTTTTGCCTCATATTTTTGGTCCACATTTCATAAAATTATGTTTTTCTGGCAAATTAGTGGAAAATCATTAAAGATTAAAGATGGAAATAATGAGAGACATTTGAACTTCAGACATCATACCCTTGAGAAAATTCATGCCAATGCAAAGCCTGTTATTCTATTAACTTTCTAAGTTGGCAAGAGCAATATTTAAAAATTGTCCCTATTTCTGGCCTTTGTCCCACTTTTATTCATGGCTATGCCCAGATTTCTTGTTCAAAGAGGTTGAAAGGTATGCACACTTAACAGGATAAATCCCCAAATGTAAATAAGCACAAGCACAGCCCCACAGAAACAAGAAAGTCCATCGAGAACATGTCATGCATCAGTATGAAACACACACAGAATCCTGAAAGTCAAATCACTGCCATTATGTCACAAACACAGTCCCAAGTAGTTGTCAGAACACCACAATACACACCCATATTACCTAAAAAATAATAATAATATATCGTTGTTTTTAATGCCCTAAGAAATGTTTTAGTGTAGCTAAGTGGGTGTGTATATCACAGCTTAAACATCCCATAGGAGCTAAATGAAAATAGACAGGTAAAACGTCTAAGCCAAGGTAGTGCAGTGGTTAGATTTACAGGTTTACATGCAGGTCTTTATGGTTCTAATCCCGACAGGCAACTTATTTTCTATTGTGAATGTAGTGTTAAAATTATTTCAGTAAAGTTAAATTATGTAACAACTATTTTTTTGTCAACCACGCTAGTGTAACAGTTCCAAAACTGAGATGTCAGTGTAGAACACATGTGAAACCCCCATGTAAACACACGTGCCCCATACAGTATAGTCACACAAAAATATAATGTAATGAAGGCAAATAGGGGGATGTCATGGAAGCTAAATGTAAAATTATAATGTGTATGTAAATACTTAATTTATATTATAAAATGACTGGCCATTAACATACAAAAATGAGTATGCAAATTGGCCAGCTCAAACAGAGTGCCCGTTGTAAATCCAAGAGTATATTAATGGAAAAAGGTCTGGTTGCCTGGACATTTTCCATTTGTATAACACCTGTTTTTTTTTTTTTTTTTTTTTGTCTGCAGAGATTGCAACAGAGAACTGAAGATCCCTGTTGCTTTTTTTAACATAACTCGCTATGTGTTATGAGTTGAAGAACTCGTATAACATAGCAAGATATCATAAAAAAAAAAAAAAAATCAATGGAGATCTTCCTTTCAACAGAGAAAGGAAGATTTCTGTTGCTTTTTTAATATATTTCACTATCTTACACGAGTTCTTCAATTCGTATAACATAACTGAAATATGTTAAAAAAAACAACAGAGTTCTCCCTATCTCCGTTGCTACCTCTGCACAGCACTGATGTACTGTGTAAGTGTGGGAACATGTCCCTTATGCATGTGCAGTACATCAGAAATGCCCCAGGATACAGGAAAACCGTGGAAGGCCAGCATGGAGGCATGATACAATGATATTACATAAGAAAGGTAAGTATTGTTTTTCAATAGTGGCATACAACATTAGGGAGAAAGCTTTGTGGAACCTTTTGTGTGTTGTATATAGACATATACACACACACACACACACACACACACACACATATATATATATATATATATATATATATATATATATATATATACACATATATATACCCACACACACACACACACATACATATATATATATATATATATATATACACATAGGTTCATGGGTAGGTACTAGGCTATTGGCCCTAGGGCCTATATAAGCCTAGCCAAACGGTACCCTGGCTTTTGTCACCCAAGAAAATTATTTTCCTGTGCCTCTGTCAAGCAGAGCCACAGAAGTGATCCCCCGGGTGAATTTTCTATCTCCCATCCATTCATCAGGATTTTTCTTGAAGAGTGCTAATGAGGAGCTTTGTTTGATATAGATAGATGGTTTGTTCCAGAGTAATGGAAGTCTCTGAGACAGGAATCTATACTTCCAGCATGTTCTGTTTATTGTGGTGACAAGGTTTAGGTCCCTAGAGCATGTAGCTCGGAGGGATTGGGATTTCTTTACGTGGAGCATGTCCAACAGCTCTGGGTTTGACATAGCTTTGTATGTTAGGCAGAGATCGCCTCTTAGTAGGCGATATGCGACGGAGTAAAGTTGCAGTTTTTTGAGACGGTCTATGTAGGGCATCTGTTTGAGGCCGGTAATCCTCTTTGTGAGGTATTTCTGTGTCCTTTCCAGTTGTTGTAGATGTCTTGGGAGGTACATACCAAAAGGGGCATTGTACTCTATAATAGGTCTAATGAGTGATGAGTAGAGGGGAACAATGACCTCTTTTTTCCTGGATGAGAAACCTTTTGTGATGAGGTGTGCCACGTAGAAGGATTTCCTGACTGCTGTGGCGATGTGATTATCAAAGGAGAGACTACTGTCCACCTGTGTCCCAAGGTCTCTTATCACACTTTTGGTGTTAAGTAGACTACCGCCTATGTGGTAGTTCAAGGGTACAGAGTTTTTACCAAAAGGGATGACAATGCACTTTTTGGCATTGAGCTTGAGGCCATGGCTTTGACACCAGCATCTGTCTCAGTGAGGCCCTTTTGTAGGATGTCCACATCGTTAGGAGATTTGATTATGGCTCCTAGTTTGCAGTCATCTGCGAACTTTGTTAGCCAAAGACCTTCTGTGTTAGCCTGTACTTCAGAGAAGTAGATACCAAACAGGAGAGGACCTAGGACTGAACCCTGTGGTACTCCACTTGTCACTGGTCTGAAGTTGGATTTAGTCTGCTACTTTCACAGTGTGGGTTCGGTCAGTGAGCCAGTTGGCAACCCATCTTGTGACATAGGGATTTATACCTAGTTTAGTGAGTTTGTCTATAATTCCAGAGTGGGGGATGGTGTTGAAAGCCTTGGCGAGATCTAGATAGTCTGTGTGTACCACCTTACCCTCATCTACAGCTTTGGTGACCGCTTCAAAGAAGTCTATCAAGTTTAGGAGACATGATCTGCCTTTTGCAAACCCGAACTGGGTAGGGTGCAGAGTTTGGAGATTACCAATGTCATTGTTTATAAGTTCCATGATGATAAGCTCCATAGCCTTGCAGACCAGGCTTGTCAGGCTAATGGGGCGGGAGTTCCCAGGGTCCGTGGTGGCTCCCCCTTTGTGGAGTGGGATAACCATTGCCGTGCACCATTCAGTGGGCACAAAGCCTGAGGTGAGGCTATGATTGAACATGGTACTTAGGTGGGGTGCCAATTCGTTCTGTAGTTCATGTAGAACGCAGCCTATGATATTGTCAGGTCCCATGGATTCTGTGTTCTTGGCTTTGGAGAGTGTGTTTTTTACCTGTGCAGCCGTGATTACAGGTACTTTGCATTCTTCCGGTATACAGATGGGCCCTTTAGGGGATGAGAGAGGGGAAAAGTTAGCACTGAACCTATCTGCCAGGATGTTGGCAATATCAGTTGGTTCTGTATATTTAGTGCCATTGTGCTGTAACTCAAAGCAGATCTGAGTGTTGCCATTGAGATTCTTGACATAGCTGTAGAATGCTTTGTGGTTGTCTTAGAATCAGTGGTGATTTTGTTTTCGTAACTAACTTTATATATCTGATGAAACATATATACGAAAAAGTAGAGTCATAATACAAGCACTCAGGTCACTCCAAGGCAAGTACAAATATGACTCAGTCATTGTCCATGCTGGTGTGAATGACCTGATACGTACCTCCCTGGACTACATGAAAAGAGACATAGAGGAGCTCTCTGAGCATGTAGCCCAGGCCGGTATGACCCTGACCTTGAGTAGCATCTTACCCTCACCAAGAATGATGCCACAATATGAAGACAAGATGATCAATTTCAACACTTGGCTTAAGTATTGGTGTCATTCAAAGGGGATCCAGTGCCTGTCACCCTGGGATGACATGCTCGACAAGCCACAATGTTTTGCTAGGGACGGCTTGCACCTGTCACCCCTGGGCTTTCAGATATTGGCAAAGGCTCTTGCCACCCCATAGTGCCTTTTTTAGGCAAGGCTCAAAAGACAAACCCACCTCCATAGGTATCACAAGGGATAAGAAACTAAGAGTAATGCTACTCAATGCCAGAAGTCTAAACCTTAAGATGCACGCACTCAAAACTCTCCTTAGCATGGAGAACATCGATATCTATGCAGTAACAGAAACCTGGTTCAAGGCTCCTGAAAGCACCCCAGCACTACCAGGTTATACCTCATACCATGCTTTTTGGCCCCAAAGCCTGGACCGAACCACAAAAGGAGGGGGAGTATCAATATTCGTCAAAGATACCCACACCTCCAGGTTGGTGGCACAGCACGAAGCATCAGAGACTATCCATGTGCAACAAACAGTGGGTAAAACTGCCTTCCAGTTTATAGCCTGCTACAGACCACCCTCCCAAACCCAGGAACCCCACTCGGCCTTCCTGAGCACACTGGAAAATATGAATGTCTCTCCAAACACCATTATATTGGGTGACTTCAACTACCCAAACATAGACTGGGAGCATTACTCTAGCTCCAACACCCTAGCCCAAAGGTTCCTAGAATTTATAAACTCAAATGCTATGGAACAACTTGTTACCACTCTCACTAGAGGGGAAAACATACTGGACCTGATCATCACCAACATGGGGGCTCTATGCTCCAGACCAGAAGTGTATCCCTCACTGGTAAGATCAGACCATAAATTAATCTCACTGGATATTCACATCCTGACCCCACCCCCTGCCCAGAAAACCACAGTGAAAAACTTCTCTAAAGCAAATTTCACACTCCTCAAAACCGAGGTGGAATCCTTCAAAGCCCCCAGGCCTGTGGAAAATATGGCCCAGACCGCAGAATCCTTTATAAACGCATTCTATGAACACCTTCAGGAATGCATGGATCATGCAATCCCAAATAAAACCAAGACCCAATCCTCCAAAGGCAGGCATCCTGTCTGGTAGACCCCAGCCATAAACAAACTATACAACAGAAGGAGGAAGCTACTACATGATAGAGCAAAATCCCAAAAAGGGAAGGCATCTCTGATCAGTATTAGCAAAAAACTACGGGCACTCATAAAATCATCTAAGGCCAGCTTCGAGAGAAAAATTGCACAGGACACTAAGGATAATCACAAGGCTTTCTTTAGTTATGTTAGGAACCTGGGTGGGAATTCCCAGATATGCTCAGAATTAGTCCAAAATGACAAAAAATACACCGAACCCACAGGCATTGCCAACATCCTAGCTGACAGGTTCAGCGCAAACTTCTCTGCCACCTCCCCACCAAAAGGGCAAATATCTATCCCAGCAGAGTGCTGCCCCCCCTGACATCTCAGATGCTCAGGTAAGAGCTGCCCTCTCCAAAGCAAAAAACACAGCATCAATGGGACCAGACGGTGTCCCGGGCTGCGTCCTACATGAACTCCAAGAAGAGCTAAACCCAAACATAAAACTACTGTTCAGTCTCAGCCTTACTACAGGATATGTACCCAAAGAGTGACGTACAGCAACAGTGGTCCTTCTCCACAAAGGTGGTGTCTCAACGGATCCTGGAAACTATCGCAGCATAAGCCTGACTAGCTTGGTCTGCAAAGCTATGGAAAGGATCATCATGGACCTCATAAATAAAGATATTGGGGACCTACAGACACTGGATCCTACCCAGTTCGGCTTTGTTAAGGGCTGATCCTGCCTCTTAAACCTGGTCTTTTTCTTTGAAACAGTCACCAAGGCCATTGACGAGGGGAAGGTGGTCCACACAGCCTACCTGGACCTCGCAAAAGCCTTCGATACAATACCCCACTCGGGCATTATAGATAAGCTCACCAGGTTAAATATAAACCCCTATGTCACTAGATGGGTTGCAAACTGGCTCAAGGACAGAACCCACATGGTTAGAATTGCTGGAGCCATGTCAGACTCCAAACCAGTTACAAGTGGCATCCCACAAGGCTCAGTCATGGGACCTCTCTTGTTCGGTATATATTTCTCGGAGGTACAGGCCAACACGGAAGGACTGTGGCTGACCAAGTTCGCAGATGACTGCAAACTAGGCACCATAATCGACTCTCCAGCCGACACAAGCATCTTACAAAAGGGCCTCATAGAAACAGACAACTGGTGCCAGAGCCATGGCCTCAAGCTAAACGCCAAAAAGTGTATAGTCATCCCTTTGGCAAAACAAAGTGCCCACAAATTACCACATAGGTGGTAATCCATTACACGGAAGAAGTAATTAGGAACTGGGGACCCAAGTTGATAGCAATCTCTCATTTGAAAACCACGTGGCCAAAGTGGTTATAAAACATTTTATATAGCCCACCTAATCATGAAGGGATTCACATCTAGATCGGGGAGGTCATTGTGCCTCTTTACTCATCCCTCATCAGGCCCATAATTGAGTACAATGCCCCTTTGGGATGTACCTTACCAGACACCTGCAGCAACTGGAAAGACCCCAAAAGTACCTCACCAAGAGGATCAAAGGGCTCAAACAGATGCCATATGCTGCCCGGTTAAAGAAACTCCAGCTCTACTCAGTGGCATACCGCCTGCTCAGAGGTGATCTGTGCCTGACGTATAAAGTCATGTCCAACCCGGAATTAATGGACATACTGCACCTCAGAAAATCCAAATCCCATCGAGCCACGCTCGAGAGACTTGAACCTCAGCACTGAAATAAATAGGACATGCTGGAGGGACAGATTCATAACCCAGAGGCTCCCTTCACTCTGGAATAAAATCCCAGTCCAGGTTAGGCAGAGTCTCTCATTGACTCTCTTCAAGAGGAATCTTGATGAGTGGATGGGAGATCATAGGTTTACCCTGGGTATCACTTCTGTGTCACTGTTAGACAGAGGCACAGTATACTAACCTCGAAAAAGGGCATAGCAAAAATTCATTTAAAATGGGTGGTGAAAGCCAAACACACTCTGGCTAGGCTTATAAATGCCCTAGGGCAGATAGCCTAGTATGAACCTATGAACCTATAATATAAATATACATATATAGGATATATAAGATAGGTTTTGGACAGGCAAGCTCTAGCCACCACAAGGGGCCTAGACAGCTATAAATTTACACAGACTACAAAGAGAAAAATTCTGAGCATATCAAAACAATCCTGTCTTGATTTGTGATTTGTTGTGGAGTTGACTGGTAAGAGAAGTTTTATTTATTTTTACTGTTAAAAGGAGATGTGACTGCGAGCTATAGTAAAGAAATTACAACTTCTGTCTGGCTGGTAGAACTTGTATGGTCAGACCAGCTTTATTGTATTTTATTATTTAGTTGGATATTGCTGGAATAATTTTTGTCAAAGCAGTTGATTTAAGTTCCTTTGAATTCTTTGCTACTGACTTTGTGTAAATTTTTTCCTTTGCAATATTTTATTCATTTAAAGCTGAATATGGATTCCTTAAATGAGTATACAATTAACAATTTGCTAATGCACAAGTATCTTGTACAGTGTAATAAATGCTATGCATATTTAAAGGTTACAGCTGATAACACTAGTGATCTTTGTTCCTCGTGTCAAAAGTTGGATGATTTGCTTACCATTGTTAGAAGCAAATCTCGACTTAATGATGATGATTGCACATGTGCAACTGGCATGGCTTGGAGAACTGCTGTATCATATATTAATGACTGGACTGGTGAGATAAATAATGTTAGGCATAGAACAAATAGAACACATTTAGGAAATGATGCATCTATTTTCTGCAAAGAACATTCAACTTGTATGAAACATGATGAGGCCCCTGAGAACTATGGAATTGTGGATGCAAGTACTCAGCAATCTGAGGATCCGGTTTGTTTAGAAGGAAACAAAAAAAGAAAGAAAGGAAGAAGTTCACAACAAATAACAAGGAAGAAAAAGAAACTGACTAATGAGTGTAAAGGAAAGAGAATACGTAGTAACAAGGATTCTGCTTTGTTATGTAACACACTGGTGACAGGTAATGAAGATATCTGTCTATCAGAAAACCCTCAGTCTACAGAAAAAGGCATCACCTTTCCAATGGAAAAGGTAGAAAAAAAAGGCAAGGGGCAGGTGAAAAGGAAGAAATCAAAACTGAACGTGGAAGGACTGAAGAACATTATTGTAAGAAAAAAGAAGAGAAAGACAGATGTTGACTACATGGCTCAAACTGTGGATTTACAGTGCCAGCTGGATGAGAATTTAATACGCAATGAAAACAATGGAATTAATAAGACAAATAGTGATGAAGATCTAGCCTTCATAATAATTGATAGAGCAGATATTACTGTATTAGAAGCTGAAGATTCTTCAGAGATGGTCAGCAAAGATATTCTTGTAATTCGAAATTCAATTAGAGGAAATGATACGTATATTTGCAGAGATGATAATGAACATCAAGTAGTGTTATACCTGCCAGGAGCAAAAATAGAAGATGTGAAACAAGCCTTGGAACGCCTTAATGTAAGGAAGTATGGATCTGTTTTTATTCATGTTGGAACAAATGATATCACCAACAAAGATTCTCTGACTGTTAGTCGGGAACTGACAGCCCTCCTAGATCGTATAGCTTATACTGGTGTTAGGACATACTTTTTACAAATCACCTATAGAAAGGATAGTCAGGTCACTGTGAATGAAAAGATTTTTTGGATAAACACCTACATAGAAAAATGTCCTGCTTTAAAACATGGAAATGTGTAGAGCATCCAAGCCTTCTTTTGGGCACACGTGATCAGACAGGATGGTGTGCATTTGTCTAGATCAGGGAAGAGAATTTTTGCAGCAGATATTTTGCAATATTTGACAAACACTAGCCAGGATTTTTGCCAGGTCAAAAATGTAACAGTTCACAGATAGCAACATTTGATGCATCTCTGATGGTTGTTAATGCTAGGTGCATTAATAATAAAGTTTTTTTATTAGAAAATTTGCTATGATCCCACAAGATTGATGTTGTTATAGTTTGTGAAACATGGTTAAAGAACAATGACTGGAAACCAGTTCTGTCAGGGTATAAATGTTTTTACTGTAACAGACATTCTAACAAAAAATCAGGTGGAAGTGTTATGATAGGGATTAAAGATAGCTATGAGACGTGTGATTATTACATGTTCAGTGATACACCAATACTATAGACTGTGTAACTGTGGTAATAAAGACAACCCTGGAACATATAACAATTGTTGGAGTGTACAGACCACCAAAGTCAACTGCTGATGACCTAGAAGAATTCATACATTTCTTACATGAAACACAGGAAGGAAGAATAATATTAGCTGGAGACTTAAATTTACCAGAAACATACTGGAATAATATTGATTCAACAATGTTAGTAAACAAATTATTCACAGAGTATATTCAGGAACAACAAATGCTTCAGATTGTAAAAAAAAAACTACCAGGGGACAGAATATACTAGATATTGTGTTCCCAAAGAAATTACTGTAACTTCAAGTCAAGTTTTACCACCACTGATGTGCAGTGATCATGGGGTCATAAAGGTTAATTTGTTGCTAGATAATTCTGTCAAACTGAAATCTAAGCCAATGCACAGAAGGTTAACTACATATTATATGAAAGCAAAACAGTCACTATGTAAGACTAACTGGAGTGAGGTGTTCAGTGGAAAAACTGCAGATGGAATGTGGAAAGTTTTGCTAGAGAAATTGTTCGAGTGCAAAAAGTCAAAAAATGTTTAACATCAGGATCTAGGCACGCAACATCAGGGGTTATATTTCCATAAGAACAAGATATCTGATTAAGGTGAGAGACAAAAAATATAAGAAATGGAAGAGAGGTCGAACTACAACTTTGAAAACTGAAATAAACGAGCTGGACAAACAGATTAAGCATAGTGTTAGAAAAGACAAGAAAAATTTGAAGAAAATTTATATAAAGATATTGAGCATGATAGGAAACCTTTTTATAGATACATAAGATGTGGAAGGAGTAAAGATACACAAATTGATAAACTGTGTGCAGATTCTAAAATTTATTCTCAGATACAATAGATGATAGATGTATTTACAAAATCTTATGCAAAACAGTTTGGCTCCACAAAAGGGGTGGTAAGTTGTCCTAGTGACATCCAGGTAACCCCAGATACTGGAATCAAATTAGATTATATTGAAAAAGAACTGTGCAAAGTGGATCCAAGCAAAGCGCAGGGAGGAGACGGAATAAGTAACAATGACCTGAGAACACTTACGCAAGAACTTACACTGCCATTACCTCTCTTATTCATTAGGTCATATAAATATGGGGAGATTCCTCAAGATTGGAGACATGCACTTATTAAACCTGTTTTTAAGGGAAAGGGGAGTAGGACAAACCCATAGTCATATAGACCCTTAAGTCTACTTTCATGTTGTGGAAAAATAATGGAGAAGGTACTACTGGATAAGTTATTGTCAGAACTGGATAGGTTGGGACTTGAAAACATATATCAGCATGCATATGTTGAAAATAGATCTATTAGCACCTGTAACATGATGTTCTATAACAATATTACAACAGCTATGAATGACAAATTGTACTGTGACGTGATTTATATAGATTTAACTTCAGCATTTGACAGGGTCATGCACAAAACACTGATCAATAAATTAGTACAACTAGGTATTGATTGACTGTTGATAAGATGGATAGCTGCATGGCTTACAAATAGGACATGGCAAGTATCACACACTAACTGGACAGGTGAAATCCTTGGTTACAGTCAAGGTGTCCCACAAGGCTCTGTACTAGGCCCTTACTTGTTTAGATTGTATCTTTCAGACCTTACTTTTTCATCTGAGGTGTTCTACAGTCTATATGCTGACGACCTGAAATTGGGTAAACTGATTACAAGTGTTACAGATAAGGCATGTCTGCAAAATAATTTGACTAAATTGACCATTTGGGCACAGGAGAATAATATGTTGATAAATACATCAAAAACTAAGCATATGAGATTTGGGAGACATAAACTGAAAGGTGAATATTTAATGCGGCACACAGCGATTGAAACTGTAGACTCATTTAAAGACCTGGGTATATGGGAAGATTCAGCTATGAGTTTTTCTAATCATATCAACCAATTGGCTAATGATAGTTATAGAACTATAGGTTGTATAAAAAGATTTATAAAGTCTAGGAAATCAGACATAAAGAAGTCATTGTTTGTTAGTTACATTAGACCCAAACTTGAGTATGGAATAACAGTATGGAAACCCTCTAGGAAAACAAGCATGAATAAACTGGAAAGAGTACAGCGGAAATATACTAAGGGCATCCATGTATGTGAAAATCTAAGTTATTATAAAAGACCAAAATATCTGAACTTGTACAGTTTCTCTTACAGATATTTAAGAGGAGATCTTATTCAGGTATATAGGGCATTTAGGGACAACTACCTCTGGGAATGTATGGGGTTATCAAAAAGTACTAGAGAATCGTCAGATAACCTATGTAGAAGATTTTATAGGAATGAGAAGTGTACTAATTGGTTCTCTGACAGAGTAGCTGATGCTTGGAACAGACTACCAAATTACATTAAAGCAAGTACTATTTTAGATATTTTTAAGAACAGCCTGGACACATATTATGGGAACAAGTGTTTTGGTATATTGGCAAGCTAGAAGGGCTTTAATGCCCGTGCTTGAAACATTTGTATGTATGTATGTAAAAATAGAAAGGAAGGTAAATAAAAAAAATATATATATATATATATATATATATATATATATATATATATGTATGTATATAACATACAGTGCAGTTATACCTCAGAACCATCCCTGTCAAACTGTTAGTGCAAGGAGCCTGTACAAAGGCTGTAAAAGAGAGGGGGGATGGGCCAGATATATGGATATATTGCAAAAATCGCTGTTACAAATGAAAACGTGTTACAGCAACAGTGTGTGTTTCAGCAGACAGTCACTGAAGGAGATGAGAATGGAAACTGAAATGTCATGTCATTTATTTACTGACTGAAATCCTTGGATCATCACTATTGATTTACCAGACAAATAGAAATACATTGTGGAACTGAACAAAAGTATGGTCCAAACATCCGGACATTCTGTGAAAATTCCGGCAGTGGAGAGGTATGCTCACAACCTCTTAGTGCAATAAATCTGCACCAAGCCTAACAAAGTAGGGGGACAAAGGTCTGAAAATAGGGACATGTCCAAAATATGTCAGTAGATAAGCTGAGAACGTTCATGTAGTAACAGTGTATGTCCTAACATATATCGACAGAAATATCACAATTCCAGGACTCAATTACTTCTCATTAGTTACAGACCTCAATCCCCACATCATCCCATTGATGTGTCATGCATACATAACAGTTATGGGGACCAGACCACAGATATCACCCAGACAACTGGACATCCTATGAATATGTGGACATAACACAACATTGGGGAAAGTATACTGAGCTACTGAGCAATGTCCAAACTACAATCAAACTGACATAACACTACCCAGCTCTGGGGCTGTACACATGCATTAGCAAATATAACGGGCACTACAGGGATGTAAGACTAGTGGAGAACAGACACTGGTGTGAAAGTGCATACCCCCAAACAAGTGCACCACAGTCACAGTGACATACCAATTAGCAGACTGAACACAACAGTATAACACTGTGTGAGCAAGCACATACCGTTTACCTCTCACACATTGCCCCTACATATACTGCCCCAAATCACAGTGTACTAGGAATCCTGAGGTGCTAAAGGACATATAACCACAGAGAGTCCGAAGAACTTTAAAAACAATAAAAATGGCCACACAATGAAGCCCGAAGGAAGCTCACTTCAATACACACTACTCTGCAAATACCATACGTTTTCATCCTAACAAAAGACTTCTTTCTGACAATACAATAAACAGTGAACCAGCCTACCTTATATATCCCTCCCCTGAACAGTCATCCAATCATTTCATTAATACAATTAAGAACAATACTTAAAAGCATTTTAATTATAAAATCCTTTAAAAATAAATGAATATTATGCAAACCAATAAGTCCACTTCCATTAATTTACTTAGATACAAACTAGTACAATAAATATACTTAAAAGTATAAAAAGCTTCATAAATATATTAAATAAATGTATGTGCATCATACAGTTCTGTGAAAAAATATTAAAATAAATATTCTTTCTGGTGGCCAAAATAGTTATTACAGTTTATCTGCTCTGAGTTTCAAAACTGGGATTAAGGAATTGAAATCATTTAGTCCATAATTCTTATTGGCTTCTAGTTTGAGCTGCCAAAACAATTCATGATACTCAATTGTGGTCTCGCAAGGTCTCCCACATGGGTCCACTTCTACCTTCTCTATTACATAAAAAACAAATTTTGCTGATGGGCAAGTTATAGTATGTCTATACAATGCATTAGTTTCATCTGTATTTTTGATATCATTTGTGTGCTCATATATACATCTTTTGAACTTCCTGGTGGTTTTTCCAACATAAAAATCCCTACAGGTATCACACAAGGCAATGTATATCACCCCCAAGGAATCACAGTTGCAAAACACATTGGTTTTCAGATCTATCCCTCTTTTAGTTAAAAATAATGATTCCCCTTGGAGGATGTAAGAACATTGCGAACAGCTCCCACATTTAAATGTTACTGTTCTCTTTCTAGTATTTATTTTCTTTTTGGTTTCAAGTAGTTCCTTAACATTCCTACCCTTCCTATAGGTAAATTTTAGGGGGTCCACAAAGATACTTCCCAGATCAGAAAAATTACTACATTTATTCCAATTAGTGGAAACCACCTTCTTAATCCTAGTAGATTCAGTGCTAAAATTAAGTATATAGTTACTAGTTCAATTAGTATTTACTTGTTCTGTCCTAACCCTCTCCCCCTCCTCACATATTCTAGGTTTCCGTAATATCGGGGCAAACTTGTTGTGTCTTTCTTTTTTTATTTCCACCAAAATTTCCTCAATAAGGGGAATTGGGTATTCTCTTTCAATAAACATTTCTTTCAATTTTGCACTTTCAACCTCATAATCAGCATCGTCAGATGCCATCCTACAGCTCCTTATAACTTGCCCCCTCACAATTCCCCTCTTCTGAGAAAATGGGTTGGCACTCATGTAAAAAAGATAGGAATTGGAAAATGTACTTTTCCTATGAACATTTGATTTGAAGTTCCTTGCCTCTACTATTTTTTCCAATAATACATCGAGAAACTCTAATTTTTCATAAGAAATAGTGTGGGAAAATTTAAAAAAACTCAGTGGTATTGTTGATGTAATCTATAAACTCATACAGGTATTCTTTAGGTCCTACCCAAAATATAAATATATCATCCAAATACCTGCGGTAATAATTCCAATACTTAGAGTAGTGAGAATATATTATGAATTTCTCTTTCCAGGTGGATAGTACTAAGTTAGCATACATTGGAGCACAACTTGCTCCCGTTGCTACCCCACTAGTCTGTTGGTAGAATTCAGCCTCGAAAAATAGAAAATTATTTCTTAATATCAATTCTACTAATTCTATGAATAGACAAACCTTCTCAATATGTATATTTCCCTTGTACCTTAAGGCTTCCTTGAACCATTCCAAACCTGTGGTATGGGGTATCACGTTGAACAGATCATGAATATCTAGGGTTACAAAAATAAGCTCATCCTTAAATAAACTCTGATTAATGCTTTTCAAAATGTCCCATGAGTCCTTGAGAATCCCCTCCCTCTCAGTCCAAACTTTATTTAACTCTGCATCTAGATATTTAGCTAATGGATATGTTTTAGAGCCTGCAGCAGCCACTATAGGTCTGAGGGGTAGATCCTCTATATTTTTGTGGACTTTGGGGATCCCAAAGATAGATGGTATCCTAGGTTTATCAATAGTCAAATAGTTGAATGTTTCTGAAGTAATATTGCCTTCATTAAGTGCTTCGTTCAACATGAAGTCAATTTTTCTGTATGCACCATTAATCACATTCCTCAAAACTCTAGCATACTTATCTGTGTCATTCAACATATCTAACATTTTAGCAGAGTAGATGATGCTATCCATAAGTACCACCCCCACTTAATCCGGCTTCATAACTCTAAGATATTGGTTTTCTTTCAATGAAGCCAGTAACTGGTTATCTTCCTTCGTAAGGTTAAAGAATTTTCTCCCCTTATTCTGCCTTGATCTAATCTCTTCTTCCACTTGTATTTCGAAATTCTTTAATTGTGGCTGAAGAGGGGGGTTGTAGGTACTTTTTTTCCTAACCTGGGTGGAAGTGCTAGGATTATTCCCTGTTTCTTTATCAAACAATAACTCTAAGATTTTCCTGCGCACAAACATCTTTAGATTAATAAGAGTCTGTGAAATATTACTGAAGGATGTAGGCACAAATTTTAACCCCTTACAAAAAAGTTTAAAATGAGTAGGGGTGACTTCTTCAGCACTGTAGTTGTATATACTAAAATTCTGATAAATAAACCTATTCCCTACAATAACTATTCCATTTCTATCCTTGTTGGATGACGAAACCAGGGGCCCACTCCTACCTGGGGTTGAAATCACTTCCTGTTTGGATAGCCCCCCCCCCTCTATTGTTGTAATAATAGTTGACTTGTCCCTGTCTCCTAATCCTCTCTGATCTCCTAAGGTCAGGAAATTCTTATGGGTTTTTTAAGTCATATCCTTCTTCATGGTTGCTGAAATTACCTCTAGAATCCTCATACCGTCTCGCCCCTATGCCCTTGTCACCCAGAAGGAATCCATCACCTACATTGGAAAAGTTAGTCTGGTAATTCCTAAACACATTCAATACATTTGCCCCGATATTAGGGAAACCTAGAATATGTGAGGAGGGGGAGAGGGTTAGGACAGAACAAGTAAATACTAATTGAAGTAGTAACTATATACTTAATTTTAGCACTAAATCTACTAGGATTAAGAAGGTGGTTTCCACTAATTGGAATAAATTTAGTATTTTTTCTGATCTGGGAAGTATCTTTGTGGACACCCTAAAATTTACCTACAGGAAGGGTAGAAATATCAAGGAACTACTTGAAACCAAAAAGAAATACCAGAAAGAGAACAGGAACATTTAAATGTGGGAGCGGTTCACAATGTTCTTACATCCTTCAAGGGGAATCATTATTTTTAACTAAAAGAGGGACACATCTCAAAACCAATGTGTTTTGCAACTGTGATTCCTTGGGGTGATATACATTGCCTTATGTGATACCTGTAGGGATTTCTATGTTGGATAAACCACCAGGAAGTTCAAAAGGTGTATATATGAGCACACGAATGATATCAAAAATAAAGATGAAACTAATGCATTGTATAGACATACTATCACTTGCCCATCAGCCAAATTTGTTTTTTATGTAATAGAGAAGGTAGAAGTGGACCCATGTGGGGGACCTTGGGAGACCACAACTGAGTATCGTGAATTGTTCTGGCAACTCAAACTAGAAGCCAATAAGAATCATGGACTAAATGATTTCATTTCCTTAGTCCCAGTTTTGAAACTCAGAGCAGCTAAACTGTAATAACTATTTGGCCACCAGATAGAGTATTTATTTTAATATTTTTTTCACAGAACTGTATGATGCACATAAATTTATTTAATATATTTATGAAGCTTTTTATACTTTTAAGTATATTTATTGTACTAGTTTGTATCTAAGTAAATTAATGGAAGTGGACTTATTGGTTTGCATAATATTGATTTATTTTTCAAGGATTTTATAATTAAATTGCTTTTAAGTATTGTTCTTAATTGTATTAAAGAAATGATTGGATGAGTGTTCTGGGGAGGGATATAGAAGGAAGGTTGGTTTACTGTATATTGTATTGTATGAAGAAGTCTTTTGTTAGGACGAAAACATATTGGTATTTGCAGCGTTAGTGTGTATTAAAGTGAGCTTCCTTCAGGCTTCATTGTGTGGCTGTTTTTATTGTTTTTAAAGTTCTTCAGACTCTCTGTACCATTTTTTCTCACATGTTACAAGACATGTCACAGTCAGCCCCCACAAGCATACAGACCTGATAGACTGCCAGCAGCTGTAGCAGCATGCAGAGTCATATAGGTAAAGGATGTATGGCACTCACATCTGCTACTCTCCCTACCCAGACCAACAAATGTATACAGACAACACTGCTACAGAATCTTGGCAGTCAATTCACAATGGCCAGACATACATAACTGTCATATGTGCAGATTTCTACATAATTACCAGGGTGTGGATCCATAACCCTGGCCACTGCTGCATACCATGGCATGAATCTGCCAGGTCATTGACATGATAACTGAAGTGCAGTTGGTAATTAATGATATACTATACTGCTGCACCTTGTAGTGCAGGACATCTCTGCAATGCATGGCATACTTGTGGAACAGGGGGCTGGAAAGAGGGGCATATCACACATAATGGTGTTACAAACTGAAAGAGCTGGTGTTTGTTACACATGTTGTTGTAACAGAACATCCCTGAAGGATAGGATGCCAGAAACACCAATGGATGGCAACACTTACTGACTACATTCCCCACATTATCCTACCAACCCCACAAAAACAGATGTTGTTCGAGGAACAAACCAAGCATATTAGGCAAACATCTAGCCAGTCTGTGGACAACATGACAGTTGAGAGGTATGTCAGAGGTATATCACTGTCAGATGTCAAGTCACCCAGTAAATGCATGTCCAGACAAACCCTGTCTCCACATGTCCTGTACTGTGAGGTATTTCCACCTTCTGTTTGTGAAGCTCTAGCTCCTACACCTCTGTAATATCCCCCGCACAGGCAAGGGAAATAACTAAGACCCACATGAAGGGCATACCATATGTTGGAACTAGCAGCTGTGTCCAGGCCCACAACATAATACTATGTGGGCACCTACATAGCCTTATGGCCTCAGCAATACCTGACAGGACAACATCAGCCCCCTCAAAGTAGGCTGAATGCCTGTGGTGGATAGCAGCAATACACAAACCACAGACTTGGTCCCTATATTGGCTGTACAGGGCAAATCAGGAGCACACACCAACTTGGCATCAAGTCAGCCTTTGTCTGATCAAGCATATAAGGCCTCAGATGAAGTACTGTAAGGCTAACTATGAGTACAAATTGGACACATCCACCAAGGGCAGTCACAAGGCCATCTTCACATATGTCTGCAATCTCTGCGGCAACAAACCAACCCACCCTGTAATGGTGGCCAATCAGACCACATACACATACAACATAGCTATAGCCAACCTGCTGCAGATAGATTTAGGGCAAACACCACCCCCTGGCTCAGCATCACTATAGGTGGATATGCACAGCACCCACACCCCTCCCTTCATTATCAGTGAGCAGGTACATATTGCCTACTGAAAGTCAACAAACGTAAGTATCCATGGGACCTGATAATATCTCTGTCTCCATCCTACATGAACTCAGGCATGTTCTCCCAGCTACATTACACACTGTAGTGACATGAAGCATTGGCACCATCCACATGGAAGATGGACAATGTCATCCCTCTACACAGACATGAATGAGGAGTACAGGATTATGGAATCAACTAGCCCTCATTGGGGGGGGATATGACACATCAGGACCAGGAGTGCAATGCAAGCAGATACAGTGCTGAAACATTACAGGGCAATGGTGTGGTTGTGAGTGATGGCTACTGCAATGTAGATGTAGTGTATAGGAGCTAGCAAGAGCACTGTTAGATCCAAAATCAGAAAAAAGGCCAGCACCAAGGAAGGTTCAAAAGTAGTTTAATAAAACTGAAACTAGACCGGTTTCAGCAGCAAGGCTTTCATCAGTAGTATAGTCAAAAAAGCACTTAGTCATCATCTTATAATGTTCTTTAAGGCATCTATATGACATCACTTCAACAAGGCAAAGTAATTGAAAAATACAATCAAGGCAAAAGTAATTGAAAATACATAGTTCAATAAACAAAAAGTTTGCCTGAGCTGCATGCATATCTCCAGATTATAATACAGTATACTGGTATATCAATGATAATAAACAAACTTAATAAGAAACATACAATAAAGGGTAAATGCCCAAAATAAAACCGAAAACAAAGTCAGGTTATAAGATTCTGGTGTTGAATACCAGCACAGTATCCCTAAAAAAAATGAAATGCAAAACCAAAAACCTAAACAATGCAACCTGATAAGAAATATATACATAAATGCAAGTGATGGTTAATTACAAATTATAATTTATCATTTAATCCAGGAGGGAAAGCCCCCCAAGTTTAATGATCCACCTTTTTCATGATGGTGAATGTAAATTGCAGTGGGATGTTTGATAACATGTCTATATAGTGCATTAGTTAATCTTCTGTTTCTAATGTCACCAAGGTGTTCAGAGATCCTGACACGAAAACTGTCTAGACGTTTGGCTATATAAAATGCATGACATGTACATGTGGCAAGATAAATAATCCAGTCTGAACTGCAGTTACCAAAAACTGTATGTGTTATATTTGTCCAGTGTTAATAACATCGCTCTCCGAGATAATCTTCCAACAATGGATGAGAATTCAATATATTCCAATGAGTATTAATAATATTTACATAAGTGGTAACAAATCTACATACATCTGATTCCTCATTATGAGTTTTAGATTACTAAATTGGACTGCTGACTCAAATAGTAATGTGGAATAAAGATCATCCACTGAGGAACAAAAACTATCAGCATGTAGAAGGGTATTATATTGTGAGAATTTTCTGTGTACGGACGTTCTAATAAATGGGTGCAAAGGGTACGGCTGTGCATCCTTTGCACCCATTTATACTGATCTTTTTATGGGCTACATGGAAGATATATTTTATATGACCCTTGCATAAACATTTGAATGGGAACATCTGGGGGTATCATCACTGTGGAATATAACACAGGAGGATAACACTCTTAGACGTCCCATACACAGAAAATTCATCCAAACATATTATTCGAACATACCGAAATCACAGTTTTGTGCGGATTATTCCACTCGTACTATTGAGTCAGCAGTCCAATTTAGTAATGCTAAAAATGGGGATTCTCTTCTCCAATACAATACTAAAACTCATAATGAGGAATGTATGTGATTTGTTATTACTTATGCTTATAGAAGAAAGCCATATTAATATTAAATATTATATTGAAATATATTAATTCTCATCCATTTCTGGAAGATTATCTCGAGATTATCGATATTATTTTGATGTAGGGAAAGCATAACTAGGAATTTATTTTCACACAGAAAAAAAACCAGTCAAACTATAAACAACCAGGGTCAGAAACACTACTTAAGACAAACTTTCTTACATTAACAATGTATTTGGACATTGTATTTTTGTAACTATTTTTCAAAACTAACTATCACTTCACACTGACACTTTCACAAGTACTTACTTTGGATTTTTTTTGACATACTATTTTTGGTGCTTATTGTTCATGTATGCCATTTTATCTTGCCATGTTTTTTATTCATACACATTTTATATTGGTGTCAGGAGAAACTGAAGTGTGTCAGACATTATTATATAGATCCCACTGCCAAATTACATCACCCATCATTGATCATATATCATCGGAATCGACCTTAAAAAAGGTTGGCATGATATCCCAAATACCAAAGAAAAAAGGTGGATCATTAAACTTGGGGGCTTTTTGGATTCCTGGATAAATTATAATTTGTAATTTTGTAATTAACCATCACTTGCAGATATGTACTTATTTCTTATCAGGTTGCATTGCTTAGGTTGCTTTTCAGCTCATTTTTTAGGATACTTAGGGTATTCAACACCAGAATTTCATTAATTCCTTCTTATTTTCTGGTTTTTTTTTGGGCATTTTATTTTTTATTATTGTTTCTTTATTTAGTTTGTTTATTATCATTGATATACCAGTATATATCTATGTATACTTTTTCATTATAATCTGAGATGGGAGATACATGAATGCAAACTTTTTGTTTATTGTATTTTTCAATTATATTTATTTTGATTGTATTTACTTTTTCCTTTTTTTTTTTTTTTGTTGTTTTTTTTTTTTTTTGCATTTTTGACACAGATGATAGTGTCATATATTAAGAATAAGAATAATGATGACTGATTTGCTTTTTTTGCTACTATACTACTGATGAAAGCCTTTGCTGCTGAAACTGTCTAGTTTCAGTTTTATTAAACTACTTTTTACTTTTTCTGGCCTTTTTGCAATGTAGATGTGCAGGTTTTGTACATACTGCTGCCAAATGTATGAGGTCCTGTGATGTGTCTCCTTTTTTATGTCTTCCAGATGCAATGTTGCATCAGCAAAGGTCAACTTTCTCAGCGGCTGAGACAAATATAATCATAGAAGCCATACTATAGAACCATGCCATAATGTTTGGCTGGAGACAGCAACATCTGAACAACCTTGTCCACAGGGTAAATGATGTTGGCCTGTACACATGTACAGATGAGCAGGTCCGGCATTGTGACAGTGACCTCATACACCATGCCCTGCAAAGGGCTGCTGCAGTGGCCAGGGACCACACAGCCACAGATATGGACCTGGCCATGTAGCCCCAATGACAACCACCGGGGAGCTCCTCGGGTACCTTGGGGCACCCATCCTAGCACAACATCAGAGTACAAACCCCCCCCACATACTGGCAGTGGGTGGGACCCAGACAATGGCCGAGGAGTGTGCACGTAAGGCTCCAGTGTAGATTAATAGACTAGTGTAGCAGACATACTTTGTAATTGGAGAGTATCTACATGCATATGTCAGGTCAGATTGCAGTTGTGGATGGGGTTTCCTAATGCACAGATGTGCACATCTATGGTGAAGGACAGCAAATTGTGTAGTATTGGGGGTTGTACTGTAAATGTGTAGACATGCTGCATCCATCCTGTAACAATGCCACTTGTGGGTCTACTGACAATACTTCCCTCTCACAACTACTTAGGTCCCTCTGGTCTGCATGTGGGACGGCAGCCTGCAGCTGGTGAGTATGCAATTGTTCTGTTGTGGTTTGACAATACCCCAGGCATGTGAAGGCCACACAATGTACCATGCACACAACTGTCATTAATAGCCATATTGCTTTATGTGCATGTTCACTTGTGCTGGGGTTAACTGCATTGCATCACAATGGTCACCACAGGGGGCCTATCTGATGAGAATGCAACATCACTGTAGCATACCTCATGACCTGTCAGTGCAAGAGATCTGGTCACAGACCAACAAAATGGGGGGACAAACAACCTAAGGTAGGGACATGTATGAAACATAACTGTCATATAGTGAATATAAACAGTGTACATACCCCTGTTAAGATGCCAGGTGTTTGTAATATATATACAAACTGAGACCACAATATGTCAGTACACACTTTTTCCAAACTGTAATGTGACCTATAACATGAACAATTCACCTGTAAAACCAATCAATCTTTTGGGCACAAAATATGGAGTATACAAACCTGACAATAAGCTAGATGCATATGTGTGCACACCCTTCAAATAATATGTTATTGCAGCAGCTTGTGATTTACTGACAGCATACAGTCTGCTTGGGTACACACCTGTCATCAAGTAAAAGCACCATGAGTAACACCAAATAACAGTCTGCTGTCCAAGTGGGATAATCATGACATTTGCTCAGCTGCCTGCAACAGCAACAGCCATGGCTTGCATACAGCTGACAAAGCAGCAAAGGGATCTCATATTTGAAAGGTACCAGTCAAGAGTAGGGTACAACAACATTACCACAGCATTGCATACACCATGGAATGAAGTGGAGACAGTTGTCAAAAGGTGGATTGAATATGGGACAACAGTGCTGTTGAAAAGAAGTTGACGTCCCTCCAAAAATAATAACAAGACATGTCAAGACCTGGTCAGGGAGGCTGCCAGGGGACATACAGCAACACTGAGGGAGTTGCAGGAAGGCTGCCAGGGGACATACAACAACACTGAGGGAGTTGCAGGAATCTCTTGCTAGTACTGGTGTTGTGCACTACCTGTGGAACACTTACCCATATTTTGCAAATGTCTGGCCCATGGGGTATGGTGAGAAGATGAAAGCATTTCTCCACACCAGAAAACATCCAGGGGTGGATACTAATTGCAATACAGCACATCACATCTCCCAAAGGCATGTGTGAAAATGTGTCATGGTGTAACGAGTCTATAGCTCGACCCCACAGCTACAATACCAAAAGGTATGAGTAGTGCACAAGCAACACCTCTCATAACCTGAAGACCAACATCCCCATGGTGAATCACACTGGTGGCAGTGGCCTGCTGTGGGGATACTGTTCCAAAGCCAGAACAAGGTCTGTAGTCACGGTGGTGTGAATTCTGGCCATTTCCAAATAATACCCATGTCTGCCCAAGATCCATCAGGTGTCTGCAAGAACGCTGAGGATGGGGAGGTGTGTCAGTCTTCAACATAACAAAGGCCCGAAGCATACATCCAAAGGTACTTAAGAATGGTTCCACCTGAATACACTCATGGTTATGGATTGGCCCAGCCAGAGCCTACACCTACATCAGATATTAAAACACCAGTGTGACCTGATGAGAGTTGTGCATGAGCTGCCCATGCAATCTGACACAGTTGGGTAACCTTTGCATGAAAGAGTGGCCAAATAATGCCAAGTCAAGATATGCCATGCTGTAAGACAACTTCACAAGAAGAGTGAATGCTTTAAGTCACTTACAAGGTGCTTCAACAAAGTATCATTTATAAGGGTGTACACAATTATGCAATCACCATATTGTACATATTGCAGTCATTCTATTTTACAAGTAACACGTTTGTTTATCGATTGGATTGCACAGGTCATATGTCACATGAATGGTGGGTAACATATTTGAATGCATTACTGTGGTCTTATCTTGTATATTACAAGAACTTGGCATGTTAACAGGGTTGTGTACACTTACCATATCCACTGTAAGCTTAGAAGGTTGGTGGTGTAACAGGAATTGTGTGACCATACATTTACTGCTGGTTTGGAGGTCTGACACTTAAATGTATGTCATTAATCAGTGATGTTACTCCTCAGATCATCCCAGTTATGTATCATAGATACACAGAGGTTATGATAAACAGAGCAAACATATGAGCCAGACATCTACACATCCTGCGAGGATCTGTACAGTTGTGAGGTTGTGAGGTATGTTCTGAAGTACTTGCCACTGTGCTATACAGGTGAACAGCAATGATGTGTATATGGGTGCAGTCTGTGCTGGTGAACAGCCATCACATACTAACACTAGTCACGTATCCCAGAGATCTATATTGTTAGGTACATGTAGTAAAACCGGCGGCAATGCATGATGTTGAAGGGCATGTGTCATGCATGTCACCATTTGGGCAATGTGTGGTCTGTGTAATAGATTTGTGCCACCTCACCTGTAAGTGTGTGTGTTTGTGTGTGTGTGTGTGTGTGTGTGTGTGTGTGTGTGTGTGTGTGTGTGTGTGTGTATACCAGCCAATGTCAAAGTACAGGTATTAATGTACATATGTCATTTTCCCCTCACAGGTGGCAATTGGGTTTGGGGTCCCCCTTTTTGGAAACTGATGTCATTATCTCTGCAGACTCTGACAATGATGATAGGAATAGTGAGGTACAGGTGGGGTTGTCAGGGGCTGCATCTGTGCCATTGGTTGGCATCCCACTCCTGTCCACACCATCCCAGCACACAGTGACAATGCCCACACATACCCCATTACCAGTGGCCACAGATGATGGACAGTTGGCAGGTGGTGGCATTGAATAGGCTAGTGTGGTGACTATGGCAGGTGTGAGTGTAGACATTGGCCATAGACAGAGTGCAGGCAAGGTCCCACACAGGCAGATGGATAGGGGTGCTTACAGAAGGAACATTGCTCATCGGGCCACTGTTGCAAGTGCCACAGAAGGTGTCACCAGACATGTGTTCCAGGCTGTTACGGATGCACAGGCACATAGTTAATGCCACAACACACAAATACTTAAGGGTGGTGGATGCAACTTTCCCTGATTTACGTAGTGATATACATGACCTTGTTGAGGCCACAAGTCAAAATACTGAGGTCAGGAATAGATGGTGGGGTGAGACCTTGGTAATCCTCGACCGTGGCATGTCTGTGCTAGAGCATGTGGTGGGAGATGGGCATTGGCCATGTGGATGTAGATCATAACCAACAACAGCTGAGAGTCTATGGTGCCATGCACCTTCACACTCCCTTAGTGGCAGTGACACCAGCACTACTGAAGGGGGGGTTGCTGTCCACATCACACCGGAGCAGGCCATGGCCACGTGGTCCTGTCCAGTCCTGTCAGGGGCACAGATCCAGCAGACAGCAGTCACCATCAGGAAGGAGTACTGCATCTAGCCTTGGGCCTGTTGGTGGCAGTGATACCTTTGGCAGGACCAGTTCCCATATCCACGCCTGAAGACTATGACCTGGACACCCTGCCATATACGGTACACAGCTGTCCGACATACCCCTGTGTAGGCCAGCCACATGGCGTGACTGTGTGCATACATACACACACACATATGTATCACAGGCAAGTCACCTCCAGACACACACAGCACCTCTGCACAGACCATCTATTGAATACCCCTCCAAACACACACACATCATGTCAACTGTATGGCCCAGCCTAGGCCTCTGGCAAACCCACACCACACCTTGTGCATATGATGATACTTGTGCCACATCCCTGTCATCCATACCATCGATGCAGGGACATGCTACTTTGGTTATGATGCACAGGGTGAATGTAGTACAGTGTAGCTATGTAATACTATCTAAGATGCTATCTGCTTGCATTTGTTATGGGTATACATACAGGTCTATGTACTATATTAGCCAGGAGGCATTATTCCTATTACTACCACTGACTGAATGTAGTCAGACATGCTGTATTCTGTTAGTGTTCCAGGTGTCTGTGTGTCTGCAGGCTGTGGCCCTGGAGACATTCCCAAGAGGGAGTATGGCAGACTGGGAATACACCAACCATGTCATAGGCAAGGTGCAGCTTTATATATACATGTACCAGGTGTGTATGCATGCAACAGTGTGTGAGGGACACTGTTGTCAGACAGTGTGACCTTGCATACATACCCCTTGTCACAGACATTTAGCCTTCAAACATGTCAGCTCAGTGTTGTGTACTACCACAGGCTCATACATACAGCACAGGTTACTGCAGTACTGTCAGCAAGTCCCTCACAAGCTTGGCCATTACATTAACTGCAACAGATTCACCTGTCAACACCTGTTGGCCCTGCCATTTCTTTACCATACACTCAACCCTGATGCAGTTGATGAGGGCATGCATGATATTGCATATGACAGGTTTGTGGTATGTATTCCTGAGTCCACCAGATGGAACAGGGAGATAAAATGGTATATCCTTTGCATACACACAGAAAGGACTGACACACGAGATGTGCACACAGTAACATAAACACAGTGGGCAATACACAGATTAGTAAACCTACATTTCCACCATTATGCACTGTACTACTGCATACACATGACATGTCCCACATAGATTATGTGCATGGGACATAACACACTACCTCTTACAACAAGTAATGTTCTGAATGCCTCCATGGATGGTGAGATAATCCACCAGACATAGGATGTGGTGTCATGTAGTGCTCCTACAAGCCTGGACAAGTGATAGTGTAGCAGACGTTGCATCAGCATAATGTTTCAGGCATGTATGATGTATGATGCTGACATGTCTGTCACTACTCTCACTGTGGCCAGTTTGGCAACAATATCATATACATGGGCATTGTTAAGGGACACAGACCACATATAGCTTGCCAAAAAAATAAAAAAAGATCTAAGCTTGTTTCCTGCCTTTCCTGTAACTAGTCTAGTCCAGATGCAGCTTTGATGTAGCCAGGACTGTTTGTAAGCATCTGAGCAGTGCCAAAAAGTCTGATCTTCAATTGTTCCCTTAGATCTGATAGTTCTCTCCTCTCCTGCAATTTTATTAGCTTATTAGTATACCACTTCACCAGTCTTTTTGTAGCAATTATTGTAGCACACAAAAGTGCTACCAGCACTAAATATTCTACAAGGAAACAGCTCTAGTACTTATTATTAATGCCCATCCCTCCAGGCATGTATAAAGGTCAGGTCCTTGTGGTTTCTCCTATTAACCTGGTGAACTTGGGTATCCTGAGGTAATGTAGCAACTGCCACATGTACACTGACAATCCTCTCCTCTTACCTCCCAACACTGAGACTTGTGAGAGATGCACTTATATATCCAAATTGAAAGCCACGTACTCTCCAGCCAAGACCGGAATAGCTGGCCAAGAGGAGAAGGTCAGCACTTGCACCATACCACATGGAACACATAGCCCTCCAAAACACACACCAGCACTGCCTTCACATAAAAACACAAACCACACACCCACCTTTGTGGAGGCTCTCATTACAAATCTACACAAACAGCAGAGGCCTCCAAGGCAGAAATGCACTCAACCACAACACAAAACCAATCACGAGACACATAACTATCCTAAACAGTGTGCCACTCAACCAAAGCCCCCGCACCAAAACAGCATGCTCAACACACTAGTCATAGGTGACTCGATAGTAAGGCACACTGATGTCCCACTCACTACAGTGAATAAGGAGAAAGTAACAGTCAGCTGCCTGTCAGGTGCCAGGATCCACCACATAACGCACACACTCAGGTCCCTCAACAACAGGTACAAATATGACTCTGTCATTGTACATGTGGGTGTGAATGACCTGAGCCATATCTCCCTGGACTACATGAAAAGAGACATGCAGCCGGGTATGACCCTAGCCCTGAGCAGCATCCTACTATCACCCAAAATGATACCACAGTACAAGCAGTAACTGATTGATTTCAACAACTGGCTAAGTTTCTGATGTCATTCTAAGGGGATACAGTGTCTGTCTGCCTGTGATGACATGATTGACAGACCTTGATGCTTTGCCAGATATGGCCTGCATCTGTCAAGCCCAGGCTTGCAGATACTGGCCAAGGCTCTTGCCACCCCTATAGTGCCTTTATAGGCTGTGTTCCAAAGACCAAATTACCACCATGACAGCTACAAACACATTCTATCTGTGGGTCATGCTGCTCAATGCTAGAAGTGTAAATCTCAAAATGCACTCGCTTGAAGTACCTCTTAAAATGGAGAGCAGCGACATTTGTGCTGTGACAGAGACCTGGTTCAAAGCAGCAGATAACACCCCTGCACTACCTGGATAAAACTCATTCCACACCTTTCGGCCCAAGAACTTGGACTGAAGCTCCAAAGGCAGTGGTGCTTCAATATTCATAAAGATGTGCACACCTCCAGACTGGTAGCCCAACATAATGCATCAGAGATACTTCAGATGCAGCTAACATTGGGTAAGACAGCGATTCAGGTTATAGTCTGTTATAGGACCCCAACCATGTCCCAAGATCCACACTCCATGTTCCTAAGCACCCTGGAGAATATTAGGGACCAATCTAACACTTTCATACTGGGTGACTTCAACTACCCCTCCATTAACTGGGAAAACTACTCATGTAGCAATACACTTGCCCAGTGTTTCCTGGAATTCATTAATTCCAATGCCCTGGACCAGCTCATTTGTACCCCAACTAGAGGTAGCAACATCCCTGACTTGGTCATTACTAACATGGGCGACCATTGCTCTACACCAATAGTCAACTCCTCCCTGGTTAGATCCGACAACAAACTAATCAACTTGGAAATTCCCATCCCTCCTACCCCCCTGCAAAGGTAACCACCATGAAAAACTTCTCCAAAGCTAACCTTGGGCTCCTAAAACAGAGGAGGCTAACTTCACGGCATCCATGCAAATGGAGAATAGTTGCATGACTGTTGAATCATACACCAATGCACTGTACGAACAGATACACAAATGCATGGATCTGCCATACCCAATAGAACCAAGATGCTCTCCTCCAAAAAAGGAAGCCAATCTGGTAGTCCCCTGCCATAAACAAACTCTAGAACAGAAAAAAGAAACTGATGCGGAATAAGGTGAAGTCCCAAGACTGGAAAAACTCCCTGATCAGCCTCAAGAAAAGTTTGAGATCCCTCACAAAATCCTCTACAGCTAGCTATGAAAACAGAATTGCAGAAGATAGTAAAGACAACCACAAGGCCTTCTATAGTTATGTAAAGAATCTCCATGGCAACACCCAGATTTTCTCTGCACTACTGCACAATGGTACCTCCTATGCCAAGCCAATAGATATTGCCAATATACTGGATGACAGATTCAGTGCCAACTTTACCCCTCTTCCCCCACCAAAAGGCCAATCACAATACCAGTAGATTGCCAGGCACCCAGTATTACTGCTGCACAGGTTAAAACAGCACTGTCCAAGGCCAAGAATACAGCTTCTATGGTACTTGTCAATATCTCTGGCTGTGTTCTACATGAACTACAGATTGAACTGGCACCACAGCTGTGTGCCCTATTCAATCACAGCCTTACCTCAGGCTTTTTCCCTACCGAATGGTGCACTTCTACAGTCATCCCTTGCCACAAAGGAGGAGTGACTACAGACCCTGGGAACTACTGCCCCATTAGCCTGACAAGTCTGATATGCAAAGCTATGGAACACATCATCATGGACCTAACAAACAAGGATATAGGGAATCTCTAAACTCTGGATCCCACACAGTTTGGTTTTGTCAAGGGTAGATCATGCCTGCTCAACCTGGTCAACTTCTTTGAGTCAGTCACCAGAGCTGTGGATGATGGCAAGGTGGTTCATACAGCCTACCTTGATCTGGCCAAGGCCTCTGATACCATTCCCCATGCAGGAACCATAGAAAAAAACACTAAGATAGGCATCAACCCCTATATCACTAGGTGGGTTGCAAACTGGCTCACAGATAGAAACCATAGTGTGAAAGTAGCTGACTCCAAGTCAGACTGCTGACCAGTCAAGAGTGAAGTCCCACAGGGTTCGGTCCTGGGTCCTCTCCTGTTTGGTATCTACTTCTCTAAAGTCCAGGCCAACACGAAGGGACTCTTGTTGACAAATTTCACACACGATTGCAAGTTGAGAGCTATTATTAACTCACCAAGTGATGTTGACATCCTGCAGAAAGACCTCACTGAGACCAATGACTGGTGTCAGAACCATGGCCTTAAGCTCAGTGCCAAAAAATGTGTCATCATCCCATTTGGGAAAAACTTGGTTCCCATAAATTATCACATCGATGGTAGTCCACTGTTAACAGAGGATATTATAACAGATCTGGGAACACAGGTTGACAGTAACCTTTCTTTTGGCCACCACATTGCCACTGTGGTCAGAATGTCCTTCTATCTGACACATCTCATTACTAAGGGTTTTGCATCCAGGAAGAAAGAGGTCACTGTCTTCCTCTACTCTTCCCTCATTAGGCCGATCATCGAGTACAATACCCCATTTGGCATGTACCTCGCTAGACACTTGCAACAACTGGAGAGGCTGCAAACGTACCTCACAAAGATGATCCTAGGCCTTAAACAGTTGTCCTATATGGACAGACTCAAACAACTCCAACTATTTTCTGTCTCATATCACCTACTGAGAGGAGATATCTGCTTGACTTACAAAGCCATGTCTGACCCAGCTCTGTTAGAAATGCTTCATCTAAAGAAATCCCAATCCCTCTGCACCACATGCTCCAGAGACCTCAACCTCATTACCACAATCAACAGAACATGTGAGAGGGACAGGCTCATAACCCAGAGACTGCCCATTCTATGGAATAGACTTCCCACACATGTCAAACAGAGCACCTCAGTGGCCCTCTTCAAGAGAAATCTTGCTGAATGGATGGGAAATAGAAAACTCACCCTGGGGATCACTCCAGTAGCTCTACTCAACAGAGGCACTGGGAAATAATGTCAGATGGCATGATGCCAGTGTAATCCTATGGGCCAGGCTTGTAAAGGCTCCATGTCCATTAGCCTATCACACATCTATGAACCTATACATCAGGATATTCCATAGATGCCTGTCCAGAGGACTGGTATGGCCTGCACAATGGTTTAAAATGCTGCTTGTGAGGCAGATGCCATTATGACTCTATATAAAGTAATGCCATTGAGGGTGGTAAACAGGTGTAGATGCCACACCAATAAAAATGGTATCAGCCAAACATGATATGATCTTCACCCAAAGAGACACACACACAGTTATCAGTAATGAGATTAGAACCCCTACCTATCTAGCTATTTCTATTACAGTGTTACATAGTTATCAGAAGCGTCATGGAGTTTACATAATTTTTCCTAGTCCCAAGGTACTTCTAAGGTGAATGACATTAGCAGACCTAGTAAAGTAAGGTAATGGGAACTTTACATGGTGGTACACAAATCAAAATGGTATAACATACACAGTATATGATTCTCATACACACTCAAACAGTTGCTATTATTGAGATTAGAACTCCTGCCTATCTAGTTATTTCTACTATAGTATTATGCAGCTATCAGCCATGCCATGGCTTATACAATTTCACCTACTCCAAAAGTACTTCTAAGGTGAATGACATCAACAGGACTAGTAAATTAGGGTGAGGGGAAGTGTAAAGGGTGGTATGCAACTCAAAATGGTATAATACACACACACACACACACACACACACACACACACACACACACACACACACACACACACACACACACACACACACACACACACACACACACACACACACACACACACACACACACACACACACACACACACACACACACACACACACACACACACACTGCCAGTATTGGGATTAGAACTCCTGCCTATCTAGATATTTCTACTATAGTGTTATACAATTTCACCTAGTCCAAAGGTACTTGTAAGGTGAATGACATCAACAGGACTAGTAAATTAAAGTGAGGGGATGTGTAGAGGGTGATAAATAAAAATGGTATAAACCACACAGTACATGATTCTCACATAAATACTTGCCAGTATTGGGATTAGAACTCCTGCCCATTTAGTTATTTGTACTACAGTGTTACACAGTTACCACATGTGCTACAGAGCTTACTGGATTAACAAATGGCTAAAGGTGCTGATAACTGCACAGCTGAAGTAAAGTATTACAGGTGGCAGAAAGTCTGACTTCAGTTTTTCCCTTAGATCTTGCTTGCTCTTTCTTTCTTGCACTTCAAATAGCATAATATCTTTGCACTTCAACAGGTTATTGTATCAATAAGTGTAGTACACCTCGGAGCCATCAGCAGTAATCGTTCCTCACAGAATTAGCCCCAGTAATTAGCAGTCATGACCACCTTTCCTGGTATGACTGAAGTGCAATTTTCTGTGCTTTTGCCCATTAACCTGGTGCACTTGATTATTCTGAGGCACTTTTGCAACTGCCTTATGTACACAGGCATCCCTCTCCTCTAAACTCCAAACACTAAGACTTGTGGGAGTTACCCCTATATCACCAAATTTGGAAATATACACTCTCCAGTGAAGACTGGACTAGCTGGTCAAGAGGATAAGGTCAACACCTGCACCACATCATGTGGAACACACAGCTTGTAACAACACCCACTATCACAACCCTGACATACACTCACAAACCATACACCTACCTTCACAGAGGCACTCAATGGACATTTACACCACCAGCAAGACAGACATTCACTTGGCCACCACAACACAGCACATACCAAGGGAGACATATGTCACATACACAGTGTGCCCCTCAACCTAAACCCCTAAGGCTAACCACCTTGCCCAATACAGTAATCATGGGTGACTCAGTACTGAGCACACAGATGTCCAACTCACTAGGCTGATTATGCAGAAGGTAACAGCCAGCTGTCTATCACATGCCAGCATCCAACACATGACACACCCAGTCAGGTCACTCCACAACAACTACAAGTATCACTCTGTCATCATCCATGTGGGTGTGAATGACCTGAGATGCACCTCCCTGGACTACATGACAAGAGACATGGTTGAGCTCTCGTATTATGTGGTCCAGGCAGGTATGACAGTAACCCTGAGTGGTATACTACTGTCACCCAGAATGATGCTTCAATACTATCAACAAATGATTGACTTCAACATTGGCTTACATGTTGTTTGTCATTCTTAGGGGATCCAGTCTCTCTCTACTTATGGTAACATGATTGACAGACCTCAATGCCTTGCCAGAGATGGCGTGCATCTGTCACCCCTAGGTTTCCAGGCACTGGCTAAGTCTCTTGCTACCCCTATAGTGCCTTTTTAGGCAGTGTTCCAAATCACATTACCACCGTAACAGATAGACATGAGTGCAATCGGAGGGTCATGTTGCTCAATAGTAGACATCTAACTCTCAAGATGCAGTAACTCAAAGCACTCCTCAAATTGGAAAACATTGACAGTTGTGCTGTAACAGAGAGCTGGTTTACAGCAGCAGAAAGCAGCCCTGCACTAACAGGCTATGATGCATTCCACAGCTGTCAGACCCAAAACATGGACCACAGCTACACAGGTGGGGGTGGCTCCATATTCATAACAGATACGCACACCTCTAGACTAGTATCCTAGCATAATGCATCTGAGATACTTCAGGTACAACTGACTTTGGGTAATGGTGCAATCCAGGATATAGCCTACTATGGGTCCACATCCATGTCCCTAGACTGCCAATCCACATTCCTCAATACCATGGCATCTACCAAGGTCCAACCCAGCACTGACATAGGAGATTTCAAGTACCCATTCATCAACTGGGAAAATTAGTCAAGCACCAATAGACTGGCCCAATACTTCCTGAAATTCATCAGTTCCAATGCCCTGGACTGAGCTCATACTGACACCCAGTAGAGGATGCAACAACATTGACCTGTGTTGATTACTTACATATGGGGCCGTTGCTCAACAACAGTAGTCAATTCCTATCTGGTCATATTGACACATGATGTAATCACCATGGCAATCCACATCTCACCCACCCCCCCCCCCAAAAAAAAAATGTAATAACCTTGAAAAAACTCTCCATAGCTGACTTTGGAGTCATAAAGACAGGGGTGGATAACTTCACTGCACCCATGCCAGTGGAAAATACCTGCATGACCCAACACATATACTGCAGTGGGATTTGCCATCTTGGGTACTACTGCATAATGTTGGGAGGCCAGTATTGGGCAGACATTTCCTGGTGTCCCACATAGCTGTCAGTTGTCTGCTGTTATCCCAGTAGTCCACCCATTCCCTTGCATGCATGCAACAACACCATACATATGCTAGCAGAACATACTGATACATTAATTTACTGTTAAGGCAACTGACATACCTTCTGCCTGTGGCAGCTGTGTATACAGAGCTTGAGGGCTGCCTATGTTGGATGCACACAGTACACTATCTATACATGGAAAGTTACAGGTAGTGTGATGTGTGTGTCATCCCTTTTTACTGTGTGTCCAAGTAGAGAGAGGTGTCAGTCACTGGGTGCCTACAGTGTCAGTGTGTGTGCTATGCATTGACTCTTTGCCAAGGCCAGACCATACTGGGCAAGCCTCCATCTACCTATAGGAGATGGCTCAGAGGGTTCCTCATCCAAGTCCCTCTGTGCCTGTGGGAATGTTGGCAATGGTGGGGGGGCTGTGTGTCCCTTCCCTATCCTGTTCCTGCTGCAGCTGTTTCCGCAGGATCATATTATGTAGCATGGCACATACTATGAACATGTGTGCACATGTGAGTGGAGAGTACTGCAAAGCTTCACCAGGTATATCCAGGCAGTGGAACCATGACTTGAGCATCCCAAACACACGCTCTATAATGATCCTGGTTTGTGTCTGCCTCATTATGGCATTCTTGCATGGGTGTATGTGCATTTCTGACAAGTGTCATCATCCACGGCTCCAGTGCATAGCCAGCATCCCCCACCAGATAGCCATATGGGATGTCCCCCTGGTAAATCTCTGATACAGCTGGGAGGAATGCCAGATGTGGGAGTTGTGATAGCTTCCAGGTCTGCCAGCACACACATTTATGATAATGCCCTGGGCATTGCACATGACCTAGCAGTTGATGGAGGGGAAGCCCTTGTGGTTTATGAAGACCCTACCCTGCTCACCGGGTAGTGCTTTGATGCGGATGTGTGTGCAGTCTATGGCACCCAGTACCTCCGGGTATTCAGCTACATGGTGGTAGAGGCGCATATTGCTGGCCAATTCCTCACGGGTGTTGGGGAAGTATATGTGGTTATGGGCATTTGATAGCATGGCATCCAGGAACTGGTGGAGTACTTTGGATGCAGATGCCTGTGACACCCCCATGATATCCCCAGTAGGTCTTTGGAAAGTACCTGTAGATAGTATTCTTAAAGCTACACATACCTTAGTATCCACTAGGATGGGCTCCCCTATGTTCATTCTGGATGTGAGGCAAGGCCGGCACAGCTCACAATTTGCTGAAGTATGTCCCTGTCCACCCTGTAGCACTCTACTATCTACAGATCATGTAGCCCCTCGTTGGTTACCCTGGGTCTGAACACTCTTCTCCTCCTGAGTCTGGGGTGGTTGTCAGCATTATCCTCCTCTCTGCCCTCAGCCTCTGGCACATACTGATGGATCAATGCAATGGTAGCCTCTAATATTTTTCCAGTTAAAATTCCCCTGCATGTATACACCAATGGTGCAGAGGTTGTGGGACAAACCAGACTGTAAGGTGTTTCCATACTTTATCCTGTGGTGTTACAGATGCTGCCTGTATGATTGGCTCACTATGATACATTCCAGCTGCCACCTATATTACTCATGGCTTTGATATGGTCACTGTGAGTGTTAGAGGCGTTACTGGTAATTTGTGCATGATTGCCTTTATTCTGCTGTTGCCTTTTTTTAATTATTTTTTGCTTGCATCTCCTCCCACTTTCAGCTATGCAGCCACCTGCAAGTTGTATTATTATGTGTTTTGCATGCTCATTGTAAGTTGCAAGGGTCCCATATTACTGATTTCTACTTCATAATTCTCCTTTATTGTGCTGTTGCCCTTTAATTTTTTTTTACATCTCCTCCTATTATCAACTATGAAGCCACCTGCCGGCTGTATTAATGAGTGCTTTCAATGGCTCATTGCGTGTTGCAGTATCCCATATTACTGTTTGCACTGCATTTCCCTTGTTCTGCTATTTCCTTTTACTTTTCCTATGTCCTTCCTGTTTTATCCCCGGTGTGCCACCCAGACCCATTTAGCTAGTGTAACCAGCAAGAACTGGCCCTCCCCTGACAGCGAACATGCTCCTCAGTTCATGGAATAAGAGAAAACAGCCTCAGATACACCCCCTTGCTTAGCTGTGCTTATATCGGCCAACAAAAATAAAAGTTTACTTGTTTTTTTTTAAACTGTTTTGCATGCCAGTGGCCGCATATTTTGCCATTGGTATGCATAAACACTCTAATACATGCTTTATTGAGCACTGACATGCCTCCGTTGTGTAATTTGCAGAAATATATTTGGTTAGTAACTGAATACATTTCTGCACCTTACACTGTTCCAGCATGGAGATCTGACAACTTCCTGGATCACTAGATCAGCTTATTTGCATGGTTTTTATCAGCAAATGAGCTGATTAGCATCCAGCACAGCTTTCTGTGCTGGAACAGTGTAGGGCCACTCATGCACATCAAAACGACATGTATCTGGATCTTGAGGCGGCCATTTTCTGTGCAGGAGTGGCTACACTGTTCCTACACGGAAAATTTCCATTGATGAATCCCGGGGTTACAGTCTTTATTAAGTGATGCAAATCACTGTACAGAGTTTCAGGAAAAATGAAGGAAGGATACTGAGGATAAGCTGTTAACTTTACAAATCAGGCAGCTGGAAAATCCAAGGGGTTGAGGTAGAAGCAGGGGAAGGGGTAGAGGAATTGCTAGAGGATTTAGCAAAAGTGCTGGTCGAGGGGAACAAGGTGTAGCTGGTTGGCAACAATGAGCTGGCAGTGCCCCTCTGGCTACATCTAACACATCTTGCTTTAATTGTGGAGAAACAGGCCATTGGAGAGGGGAGTGCCCACACAGGCAAATGCATAGAGTCCAAGACACTTGGACTGAGTGACAACCAAATTATAATAATGCAGTTTTTCCTCCACCACCTCCTCAGATTTGAAGGAGTCAGAAAGCTCCATATTGACTAGGTCAAGAAAATAATATAAAAGGAAATCTTAACCCTCTACTGCCAATAGATCAAAATGGGCTCTACGTTAAGATGAAAATAAATTCAAAGAAAACCCCATTTCTGGTGGACACTGGAGCCACTAGGTTAGTGTTAAAATTACTTCAGATAGTGAAATACCAGCATCAGAGCATAAAGTAAAGGCAGTTGGAGTAACAATTACTACTGTTACATATCCTGTTTCAGAACCCATCCCCATTTCTTTAGGTCCGATTGAAGAAAAGCATTCTTTTCTTTTGAGTACTACTGCACCAGTAAATCTACTAACAAGAGATTTATTTATGTAAGCTGGGTTGTACTATTTACTGTACCCCAGAAGGGACGTCTAAATGTTCCAACAGAATCAGAGGGGGAAGTATTGGCAGTTTTAGCAGAAGCTGAGGAACAGCCTGCTGGAAGCATACAGGCAGATGGAGAGTTACTACATCACATACCTGTCAACTTGTGTGCTAAGCATGCAAATGAAGTAGGTATACTAAAATCAGCAGCACTAGGAAAAATAAAATTAAATCCATCAAAACCTCTCCATAGAGTTCCACAATATCCACTAAAGCCAGAAGTAGAGCAGGGGATCAAACCTGTAATTCAGTCTCTAATACAGCAAGGAATAATAATACCAGCTAAAAGCCCTTGTAATATTCCTATTTGTCCAGTGAAAAAAGCCAGGGAAGGATACATATAGATTTGTACAAGACTTAAGGGCTGTAAATAATGCAGTACTGCCTACTTTTCCTGTTGTTCCAAATCCAGCAACAATACTGAGTTGCATACCATCTACAGCTAGTTACTTTTCTGTGACAGATTTATGTTCAGCATTCTTTTCTATACCTATTCACCCTGACAGTCAGTTTATGTTTGCTTTTACTTATCAGGGACAGCAATATACCTGGACATGGTTGCCACAAGGATATACTGAATCTCCTTCATTATTTTCTCAAATTCTAAAAAAGGATTTGGAGAATGTGACATTTCTAGGAGGGTCTGTGTAGTACAATATGTAGATGATTTACTAATACCATCAAATTCCTTTCAGCAATGTCAGTAGGATACCTTGCATCTTCTGACTCGTCTTGCAGAAAAGGGGCACAAAGTGTTTAAAGAAAAACTACAACTGTAGTCATCTCAGGTATGTTATCTTGGTCATTTAATATCCCAGGGTAGCAGGCAAGTGTTACCATCTCGTATTGATGCAGTATGTAAGGCCCCACTTCCGACTACTCAGAGACAGCTTAGGTCTTTCCTAGGTATGACAGGATACTGTAGACAGTGGATCCCTAACTATGCAGAAATTGCCAAACCTTTGACAAATCTTTTAAAGCAGGATACACCAGACCCTCTCCTTTGGAAAAGTGAAGAGGAAAATTAATTTCAGAACTTGAAGCAAGCTTTAGCTACTGGCCCAGCTTTGGGGTTACCAGATTATAATAAACCTTTTATTTTATTTTGTCATAAAAGAAATGGATTAGATCAAGGAGTGCTTGCACAAAAACATGGCAACAACTGTCATCCATTGGCTTTTTACAGCACAGCACTTGATTCTGTTCAAAAGGTTTTCCACCTTGTTTAAGGGCAGTTGCCACTGACACCATTCTAGTTAATCTGGCACAATCTTTGGTGCTTGGGCATGATCTTACAGTACCTGCCCCGCATTCTGTATCATCTCTTTTGCTTAAAATGAAAACTCCACTCTTGACTGCACGTCTAACTAGATATAAACTTACATTTCTTTCTGATCCATCTATTTCTCTGATCTGCTGTCCTGTTCTAAATCCTGCATCTCTGTTGCCTACTGCTGAGAATGGTGAAGAGCATGATTGTGTGTGCGTAACTATTTGTTTTCTCCTAGGGAGGAATTAAAGAACACTCCTATACCCAATGCTGACATGCATATGTTTGTGGATGGCTCCTGTGGAAGAGATCAAACAGAAAAGTTGATCTTGGGAATAGCAGTCTGCATTGAGGAAACAATATTGTTGCAACAAAGATTAGAGGGTGTTCACTCTGCTCAAATAGCTGAGCTAGTGGCTTTGCAAAAAGCCTGTGAATTAGCCAAAGACAAGTTGGCCAATATTTTTACAGACAGCCATTATGCTTTTGGGGTGGTGCATGATTGTGGGCAACTTTGGAGAGAGAAAGAGAGAGAGAGAGGGTTTTTGACCTCTTCAGGAAATCAAATTAAAAATTCAGGGTACATAAAATCATTGTTAGATGCACTTTTGTTACCTAAGAGGTTGTCTGTAATCAAATGCTGTGCACATGAAAAGGGACAAAATATTGTTAACAAAGGTAATAATTTGGAAGACCAAGTTGCTAAACAAGCAGTAGTAAACTGTTGTAAACATCTTTGTATGTTAACAGTAACAAACTGCAACAGTAATGATGTGTTTGATTTTGCAAAGTTGTCAACCTTTCAAGCTGAAGCATCACAGGAGAAGTTGTGAGGTGGCTCAAGGATGGATGTAGAAAATCCTCTGATGGCATATGGCGACATCTGGATGGCCAGCTGGTGGTGCCTGCCTCTTTGATACCTTACCTGGTAAGGGCATATCATCTACTGACCCATACAGGTAAGACAGCTTTATTCAGTCAAATTACCTGAAGTTGGTATGCCCCTCATGTCTCCTCTTTGATACTTCAGTATGTACGAAATTGTAGTATTTGGAATATAACATAAGCAAACATGCCAACAGCAAATCTGCATGTTTACCTCCACCCTGGAGACCTTTTGTTAATATACAGCTGGATTTCATCCAGATGCTAAGACTAATAATTTACAATTTATTTTGGTGGTAGTATGTATGTTCTCAGCATGGGTGGAAGCTTACCCATGTCACAAAGCTGATGCAGTCACAGTTATTAAAAAAATATTATCTGATTATATACCGAGATGCAGTATACCCAGCATTGTTAATAGTGACCAAGGAACTCATTTTAATAATAATCTGTTTAAAGAGTTATGTAAAGCTTTTAATACTAAGTTGAGTCTTCACTATCCCAACCATCCTGTCATCTGGATTAGTGAAAAAGGTAAGCAGGACCCTTAAAAATAAAATTTTGAAGATCTGTGCTGAAACCCACTTAAAGTGGCCCAAAGCCCTTCCCTTAGCATTGATGAGTATGAGGGCCTCACTGAATGCCACCAGGAAATTGAGTTCATATGAGATATTAATGGGGAGACCCATGGCCCTTCCAGATACCCCTCCAGTGGGAAATGCTGATTTATTTTTGTCAGATGATGCTATGATTTCTTATTGTAGGAGACTCCTCAAAATTATGCAGCAATATCATCGAACAGTAAGAGCAGCATTACCAAAGACTCCTGACCAGCCCTGTCATCAACTACAACAGGGTGATTGGGTGTATGTGAAAGCTTTTCAGAGGAAAAACTGCCTGAGCCCGAGGTGAAAGGGCCTTTTCAGGTCCTGCTCACCACTATGACTGCAGTTCGCTGTGCAGGACTACCAATGTGGATCTATTCATCTCATTGCAAGAAGACCTATCATGTGGGGACCCCAGATGAATCATCACAGCCAACAGAGGGAGATCAAGGTGTGACAGATAAAATCATCTGCCCAGTGAGAAGGTCAACTTCAGTAGCAGTCCATGATGAATCCAATGACAACAGGTACTTTTACTTTGTTTCTGCTGCTGTTCCCTTCTATAAACTGGTTGAAAGAAAACAGTTTCTTGCTGGTCCTTTGGCAATATGCCAAAAAATCTAAACAAAACAAACTGCTGGATATGTTTGCATATACCTCATCATTCTAAGGCAGGGATTCCTATGATTCCCTTCCCTGCATCACAGGTGTCATTTGAAAAGGACCTTAATGACATCAGCTTAACCTAGCATAATGTAACTGATTTTTCAAAGGTTGTGTGTCTTCAACTTGCAACCACACATTATGGGGACACATGTTATGCCAGAAAGGGACTGTACCAGTAGGAAAAAGCAAATGTAATGACACCAGGCATGAAAGTGTGTTAGACTCTTTGCACTTAAAAAGCTATGACTGGGGGCATGGCATGGGCATGATAAGTGACTGTTACTACATCTGTGGTGATCGTGCCTACCCCTGGTTGCCTACAAACTGGTCTGGATGTTGCTTTGTAGGCTATATTACTCCTGCTATTCAACATTTTGAACACCCACCAGCAGTTAGACTGAGAAATAAGCTAGCAATCCACTAGACAGAGCAAGTATTTTCAATTTTTAATCCTGGGTATGGAGTGCAAAGGACAATGCTTGAAATCACCATGCTTGCCCAAATTCTACAGGAGGTGGCCAATGAAAGTTCATATCACTTCAGGATGGCAAATCGAGAAATCACTGAAATGTGAACTGTGGTGTTACAGAATTGAATGGCACTTGATAAAATGCTTGCTGCAAAAGGGGGGGGGGGTCATGTCCCTCATAAGGCGTTGTTGCTGTTCATATATTAGTGACTATCATGATGAACAGGAAAAACTGGAAAACTTCATGGAACAAAAAGCGGAATAGTTGGATAGCACATCCAAAAATTGGACACTGTTTGGATGGTTGGGCAGTATTTTTGGTAACCTGGGAACTAGCATAATCCAGGGTATTGTCATTGTACTTTTTATTATATTTGTAATCATTTTGGCATTTTCTATTCTAAATGCTGTGATTACAAGGCGTTTAACCTCACCTGCACATGAAACGCCACTGCATGCACAAATCAATGACCATTCTATTTTGACAGAAAATGATGATGACTATTATCATGCAGAGGCATATTTTATCAAGTTAAGAAAAATAACAATATAATTATATGTATGGTATAACACCGATAGTGTCAGAGGGAGGAAACTGTTATGGGACAAGACCAGCTTATTAAAATGTATATTCATTTCAGTTTATTAATGATGTTATAATATGATTATTAAAAAGCAAATATAATTTGCATGCAGGGCTGGGAAAGATACAGCTTCATAAGCCACAGTATTGTTATTTCTTAAACTGCATTCTTTTAGTATGTAATAAGAGAGAATAGTACGTGTTGCAGTTACTACAAATGGAATTTGTTAGCCTGACTCCTCCAGACTAGGAGTGTGTTGTTGCTAGGGCAGGTTTGAAACATCCAAGGTCAGAAACAAGACCCCTTGGAAGTAGGTGGATCATGCATAGGAAGGTGTTCATGTGAAGTCTGAGGCGACAATTACGAGGGATGAGAACATTTGTGAAGTTTTCTATAGGACACAGTCATTGTAAAGTAATGAAATTGCATGACCAGTTTCATAAGATGTATAAAAATACATTTTTTTTGTATTTAAAGAGAGAATGCTTTATCAAGTTATCAAGGGCTATGAAGACTGACTCCCAGCGCTGTAAGAATAAAATTTCTGTTTACACTTCCTGAAGTGTTGTTCCTGACTGAAGGCATATAAGGTAAATTCTTAATGTTATTTATTTATGACTATAATAGTGTCTTTCTCATGACCTGGACCCACTTTTTGTGGCTGTTCCTTTGGTCCTCTCTTATTTGTGTGAGTTGCTCAATTCTGATTTGGCTTATTCTTCTATTAAGGCCCACTTATCAGCTCTTTTTGCTTGTCTGCCTTTAACTCCCCTGTTAGCTTCTAGATTTGAGGCTAAGCAATTTCTTAAAGGCGTCCTTAATATTAGATCTCCCAGGAAGCCTGTTCCTCCTCCTTGGAAAAATTTACTCATATTCCTTATGGGCCTGCTATTTCAGCTTGCAACATTGTTCTTGGAAGACAGTTCTTTTGTTAGCTCTTATTTCTGCCAGATGAGTGTCTGAGCTGCAAGCCCCTATGGCTTGTCCACCTTTTTTGATATTTCATGAGGACTGGGTGTCCTTGCGTACTAATCCTTCTTTCATGCCCAAGGTGGTTAATGAGTTGTCACTTAATCAGTCTATTAATTTGCCTACTGACAGTGAGAGGGTGCTGCATACCTTAGATGTGCATAGACGGCTCAGATTTTATTTGGATAAAACTAAAGCTATCAGCAAGTCTGACCAGTTATTTGTTTCCTTTCATCCTAGGTCTTTAGGTTTGGCTGTTTCCAAGCAAACTATTTCCACTTGGATTTCAAAGGCTATTTCCTTTTGTTACACTTTTCATGGTGAGAGCTTTCCTTCTTCTATAAAGGCTTATTCCACTAGACATGTGGCTTCTTCTAGTGCTTTTTTCAAAGGCTTAGATGCAAATTCTATTCTTGAAGCTGCTACCTGGACTTCTGTGCATACCTGTACCAACATTACCAGTTGGATGGTATCTCCAATGCTAGAGATGGTTTTGCTGATACTATTCTTCATGGCTTCTTAGAGGGCTCTGCTGCTACTTCCTCCTTCCAAGTTTCTTCATGAGCTTTGGCACTATCTCATTTGTAATAAATACTGCAGCACTGAATGTAAGGACATAGGATAGTTGTGTAAAATCTTACCATAATGATAGATGTCCTTGCCTTCACTGCTGCAGTATTCACTCCCTCCCTTAATCCCTCTAGTCTTTTTTCCTTCCTGTATGTGCAAGTTCTCCTTGGTTTTCCTTGGACTGCTGTTCCTACTGGCACATTTGGTTATGAGGATGGTACGCCTGAACTTCACCTTTATGCCCTGCCCTACACAAGGAGTGTGTAGGTCACATTCAGCATACCTTAAAGTTATGGTAGACTTTGGTAAACTGTCCGGTCGGTGTAATCCATGACAGGGAATTCCCATTTGTGAGGAATATTGCAGTGGTGAAGGCAAGGACAACTACTGTTATGGTAAGATTTTACACAACTGTACTTTAGATATGTTTTCATTTCTTGGAAGTTACCAACAAAGCAATTACTTTTGTGCATGTTTTACGGTACAACATGTATTTCATCAGTTGAATCAACTTAGAAGTTTTGGGGGGGTGAACACTACTGCGTGCATGTACGTGCCTTTCAAATTGTGGAGTTTGCACCAAAATTATTACTCTTGTGAATATTTTTGAGGCTGTGTTATTGGGAAAGCAGTATAGATTTTAAATAGCACTGTGTTAATAATATATGTCTCATGTCCTTATCTGGACTTATTTAACTGCCAGACATCAGTTGAGGTACTGTGTGATGTTAGCACACATTTATTTAAACTGGCTTGTTTAGAGTTACATAACAGTTTGACAGAAGTCTCTTAAATGAGTGCCCTGAATTTCAGACCACAGTTCTACAAAGGTAAAATGTAATAACCCTGAATGGCTATCAATTTGGTTAAAATGAGCAGAGGAATCATTTCACATTAAAACACACTGTGAAACACATAATTATCATTCAGGAACCACTAAATGTAAAAGTTAAACTGCAAAAAAAAACAAAAAAACAAAAAAACCCCCAAAAAGAAACATGTACCCATTTTATAAGTGTAATAAGGCACTTGAGGGTGTGAATGTTGCAAATATTCCGCTTGCTCAGGGATTGTAAGACAGTCATCTTTCATGTTCATGTCTCACGACATCCCTGTGAATGTAATATTATCTGTACCATTTACACCCCGGTGTGTCTTATTGCTTCTTTGGGATATTGTACAATTCTGTTGTCAAATTCCTATTTAGTCACATGCAGTTTCTTGACATTCTTCATATCTTTCAGCTTTTGGTAAAGAAATTCTCTCTTAACCCATAATGCACACTGATTTTGGAGTCAATATATTCAGAGAAGCAGAGGAGTAGATAATAAAGCTTTCTCTTGTGTTCGTGATTGAAGTTAATGTCTATCATTGAGTTTACTTATATGATGTTTGCCTATGTGATTATAACTTTGAGGGTCTATATTATATCCTCGAACGCTTAAAAAAGCGAACGCTGATTGATCGAACTTATTTTCGCGAAACTGCAAAATATCGAAGCAGCAGAAACTCAAATTTTTTCCTAGGGAAAGAATTCGGTTGTCCGTTTCTGTTGCTTCGGTATTTTCAGTGTTATGGTGGAAAGTTACCGGTCGGATTCAGGTAAGTGTGCGATTGTGTGGATGTGAGTGTTAGGGTGATTTAGGTGAGTTAGGGTTAGGGCTCGGGTTAGGTGTGTGCGCGATTGAGTGGACATGAGGGTTAGGGCGGATTTAAGTGAGTTAGGGTTAGGGAGGGGGTGAGGTGAGTGTGCGATAGTGACAGACCTTAGGGTTAGGGTTAAGGTAAGTGAGTAGTTAGTGGTGTGTGCATAGTTTAGTGTAGGGTTAGGTATCAGATTTTAGGTGTATGTGTGTGGATTTCTGTTTGTTTGGTGTGTTTGTATGTGTTTTGGATCAGCGATTTTTTTCCCTGGGAAAAAAATCACTGATCTGACAGTTCGAGATTGTAAGCTTTCGCTTAAATTAGGTTGATCAATCAACGTTCGCTTTTTTAAGCGTTCGATGATATAATATAGACCCTAACTTTGATTATTCACTATGAATCCTTTGCCAACAGGTGGACAGCATTATCAGTTTTTAAGAGCTCATTTAAATATTTTCAGTCACAACAGCATTACTCATCATTATTCTAACTTAAAGGATAGAACAGATGCATACCTCTCAAACTCTGAATATTATAACTCTGGCCTTTAAATATCACAACAGAGGGTTCAAAAGAGGAGCATTTTCTTATTTTTTATAATATAGTTTTACACACTAGACTCTAACTAAAGTTAATGATGTGGTATGTTTTTGTAGGCTTATTTCAGTTATTTAATAATGTATACACCCTTGAAGAGGTGCATCTTTATGAGGAAAATCAGAAGAAAATCAATAAATCTACACAAAATGTCAGGTCAAAATCATAGTGCAATTCTTAAATTATAGCAGCTGAGAGATACATTTCACGGTAAACAACTTTATTCAGCAGAAAATCTGTATAAGGTGACTATTTTTATGTTACTGGTTCATGTGTATCTTGTTAGTTCATATTACAGGTATTTTCTGTTAGAATCACTTGATACTTTTTTTCTGAATTAAATTATTTGTGTTCACCTTCATCACCAGTTTTGCATGTTGCCTGTTTTCACATTTTGACATCTATTTTGTGCGAGAATTACTTGCAACACAGTTTGGCAATGACATATTACATATATTAGACAGCCTGTGGCATGTAGCTGTACTCTCAAAAAGAAGATTAGAGACAGCTTCTTTAAATCAGTGAATCAAATGTTTATTTTGATGCATGTAACGCAAGTTACTATAGAAACATGTCAATCAGTGTATGTCTTACCACACATTAGAGAATGGGTGACCTGTACATTGCCAGTCTGATTGGAGAATGACTGTTCTGCAACAGTGTGTTAATGTATAGGGTCTATATTATTTCAGCGAATGCTTACAACAGTGAACGCTGTTTAATTGACCCAATAAAGTCGAAATCCCTAAATCCCAAACACATGGAACAGCGATTTTTTTTCCCAGGGAAAAAAATCACTGGGCCATGTTTGGGACTTTGCTATTTCTTCCACTGTAGTGCGATCCCAGAGTTGGTATATTTAAGTTGGGGGGTGGGGGCAAAGCCCCCCCCCACTTTATTTTGTGTTTTGATTTTTTTTTTTTTTTTAACTGATCAGCGAATTTTTTCCTTGGGAAAAAAAATCGCTGCTCCGTGTGTTTGAGATTTAGGGATTTCGACTTTAATGGGTTGATTAAACAGCATTCGCTATTTTAAGAATTCGCTGAAATAATATAGACCAAATGTATCGGCAATGCCTGCTAAAAAATGAGACCATCCTATTGATGCAGCATATTAAGCTGCTGTAAAACTCAAACTGTTAAAAACCAAATGGGCACCATTTTTTATGATTGCTAAACAGTGCTTTGCTGCTCAGCAATTGTAAAAGTAAAGTGATAAAGTAAATAAAGAATAAAAGTCTAGGTGTCTATGTTTGCTATGTATATGCTTGGGTGTGTGAATGAAAAAGAGAGAGAGAGAGAGAGAGAAAGGGGGAGAGAGAGAACACTGACTGCACCAGGCATTCCAGTATAACTGTTTGTTTTACAAGTATGAAGTCTATAATATTTGGCATTAGTAAATGACTGACATTAATGCATTGTGATTTAGTACTGAAATTAACGGCCGCAACATTGTTGTTCAGCAAGATCAGGCAAACTAAAGGGTAGAAAGGCATTAAGTGGCTATGCCTTGGATTTTTTCAAGAGGATGTGTTCATTTAACAGTGTGTGTGTGTGTGTGTGTGTGCTTGTGTGTGTGTGTGTGTGTATAGACATTAAATACTTACATAACGTATTGTGGATGTAAAATATTTCATCCAACAACAATGACATATACTACATCAAGTCTGAAACATTATGAAGAGGGACAATTTTACATTAAAAAAAAAAAATATATATATATATATATATATATATATATATTTATAAATGTAATTGATAGCCCATTCTTTAAGTGCAATAATGCCCTTGTGGTTATGTGTTATTGTGAAAATAATGTTTTAAGGGGAACAGAAGCCCTCCGTCTGTGGTGTCAGGCCTCAGAACACCTCCTCTGGGAGTGTGTCGTTTCTACAATAACACACACCCTGTTGGGCATTATTGCTTGCTTGATTAACTCCTTTTGGCCACCACTATTTAAGAGAATGCAGTGTGCATGACTCTTTGCCCAATCAGCGTTTACCTAGCAATGTCACTGATGGCACACTGCAGAATGATATCCCTAACTGTGAATGGGCAGGAAGATGAGGACTATGTAAGTAGAAAAGTAAACCTGTCCAAACACACACCTGCAATAATAAAACAGTCAGGAAACTGCAGTACAAGCCAATGTAAGAAAACAGAGATGAAGCTTCACAGGCAATAGCAGTTTTTGTAGTAAACATTAACTGGCACCCTGTCTCTTTAAGAAAGTTAGTATTGTTTAAATTTCACTATCTGTACTGATAACTATTTTCATGCTAATTTGTCTGAACTAAAAGTTTAAGTTACAGCATCTACAGTGCCAGTGTATGCATTTGGAAGCTTGCCTCTATCATCGTGTTATACCACGAGGGCTGAGAATTCTAAAAATGCCCACATATGGTGATTGTTATACTGAACTTTTGTGTAGATAACTTAGAACACAGCTTTAACTACATTTGGCTGCTGATAGAGTTTTTCAAACTGTTGGAACTAAGGCTTTTTGAGGGTGCAAATAAGAAGTGGACGTGACTTCTAACTAGTTTTCCAAATGAGGTTTGTCTACCAGCCCTTGATGGAGTCATGGACAGTGTTTCCTCATATGAGCAATGTTTACAAGTTCAGAAAATATGAATGACTTCAAACTAGGGCATGTATTTTTCTGGCCATGGACATCTAAATCTAATGCAGGAAATGCTTTGCAGTTAGTTGAGAAGGATAAATATTCTGGTGATGTAGAACAGTGGTGATTGTAGCAAATTATGGTATTTTGTGCTGGATTTTGGGGTTTCATTTCTGCTAAGAAAATGTTTGTCAGGACAGAATTTGGTACTTAGTGTAACAGTCTTTTATTTCTAATTCTGTCAGAAGGGTTACTGACACATACTGTATGTCTTCTAGTTCCCTGAACTCAGAGTTTTTTTCTGCTTCAACATAGAGCAGCCTCTGGCTTCCAAGGCTCTCCCTTCTCCTGCTTGCATGAATAAAAAAATGAGTAAGGAGCTGAGAGAAGTGCTGGCTCCTTTGGTACCTCAGCTGCAGGTGGGTTACTCTGCACTGGACAAAGCCAGTCTCTAGGACCATCCATCCTCTCTGCCTCTGTTAAAGCACTCTGACTGGGTTTCAGCCATGTCCACTATGGCTGTTAGGTCATCCTTCCTGGGCAAGGGAGAACTACTATTGTCATACTTGGGAGAGGGAGCAGGTGCAGCTGTGCCACATAGCCAAGTTAGAGTTCCTGATCTCTGGGCTAGTGCCCTTAGCTTCAGTTGGTCTGATTTCAGGGATCTTGTAAGGAAAGGTCAGAGAATATTTATTGTGACTAACTATGGGGTTGTTGTCTACTTTTAACATGTTAAACCCCACTTGTTCCTTTCCTTCTGACAGAAAAAGAATGAGATTTCCCTCCAATTCTGACTGAATCCTTGTCAAATGTAGAGGGATAGGACAGAGAATATTTTGTTTCTGACAATGTTTCTGCCCCCAGCACATTCTGACCCTGAGGACAGTGTCTCTTCAAAATGACAGAATTCTTTTAGTGGGAACAGACTGAAATTCCTTCCTCTCAGAGGATTTTATGTAATGTTACAATTGGATTTACCTCAGCCAGGAGCTGTTCCTCCAATTTTAGTGTTTCCGGAGGCAGTATAATTGTCAGTCAAGCTCCAACATCCAAATATCCTAACAAACTGTACAAAGTCCCTCAGTCTCATAAATAACTAACTAATCCTAAAACAAACCCGGCTGCAATTTCTTGCTTTGATCCTTCTATTGATAAACTGTGTTCTAAGACTTACCCCATTGCTTTGGATAAGGATAGGAAAGCTTTTGAGAAATATGACAAAGTATGTATTCTTCCCATTCGTGGCTTTCGGAATTTTAAACTATCAAACTGATATGCTAAGGTTTTTTTGGCTACATTTAGAAATATGAGGAAATTATCTTCCATTTTTTTTTCTTATGATTTGAAGACCTCTTTAAATTCTCTCACTGGGTCTGAATTCCAAGTTGCCAAACACTTCCTCAAGTATTCTTATGACACTGCTTATAGGGATGCACCATGATTTCTGTTATAAGAATATTTGCTTGGCTGCATTCTCAAAATTTACCTGGACATATGAAATCTGAAATTCTTAATTATTCTATTGATAAAGATGTTCTTTTTGGCCCTACTGCTGCAGAAAATATTGATGAGACAGGAAATGGGATTCAAGGGGTTTCTCAGTTTTTTTCAGCTCCCTCTCCCCTTGCCAGTTTTAAGAAAAAAAACATTAAATTCTGGGTCTTTTGTTAAAAACGGACAACCTCAGCAAGGATAAAAAAAGTACTTCAATAGATAGTGGCAGGGCAGCTTCCCAGAATAAGGGGCAATCCAAAATATTTGAATGACTATGTGCCACTTCTGCCTCTCCCCTCTCTCTCCTACACTAACAGTTCTTTAATCTTGTCTACCAATCTAGGCCTTCCATTTTCTCTCTTAAATCAACTAATCTCAAGGCAATTGGGTACTGAGAGAATCCAACAGGATAGAGATGGAAATAGAAGCTCCTTACACCTTTCCAAGGGAGTCCCCCTCATCCAGAAATTCATTTTCTCTTGTTCTCCCCAGTTTTAGACAGCATGTTGTCCTCAGGGGGTGAAAGAAAGTGTGCCACCAGAGCACATAGGCAAATGTTTTTACTCTAGAATCTTTCTAGTGCCAAAGAAAGAGGCTGTTACTGGAGATCTTTCTTCTGAAACTGTATGTAAAGACAGCAAACATTCAAGATACTATCTCTTCAACCACTGTTGCACCTTATTCCTTCATTCAGTTACATGGTAGCTCTGAAACTGAAGAATGCCTTTCACAATATTCCAATCTACAAGTAATAGAGGCATGTCTTAAGATTATCTGCACTTTGATCTCACTCTCCATTCTCTGTCTTACTGTTTGCATTTTCTACCACTCCAAAGGTATTTACAAAGTGTCTGTCATCAGTAAGAGCATACCTCAGACTTCAAGGAATTAACATCCTTTCATATTTGGACAACTATCTTTTATATATACAGATTCTTCTGCCAACTGCCAGGGTTCCATGAATTTTATCAAGAACCTCCTCATCAATATGGGGTTTCAAATAAATTTGCAAAAATCTTTGTTTGTTCCTTTCCACAGGATTGTGTTTTTGGTAAGTTTTCTACATACTTGCGTAGGAAGTGTTTTTCCTTCTGGACAAAGTAGATCTGTACAGAGAAATCATTCTGAACTTTTTCAGCCAGACTCTAGTCTCTGCCAATAAATATCTGTGGATATTATGTCCCACAGCTTCTATGATCATTACAATCCTGCTAGGCAGAGTTTACATGAGGAAAATACAGCAGTTCCTCCGGTCAGTGTGTTACAGCATCAGTACCTGCTGAGTTTTCAAGTTCTAGTCCTGGCATTTGTGAAAAGGGAAATACATTGATGGAGGATCAAGTGATTTCATAATACAGGCCTCCTCTTCTCTCTGACATTCCCCTTGCCAGTTGGTCACAGCAGACTCTGCATGGGGAGCACTATCACAGGGGATGAAAACACAGGATCTAAGGAACAAGCAGGATAGACAAAAGCACATGAATATCAAAGAGATGATGATGATGATGACAGTAAGCAATGACCTGAAAGCCTTAAACCACATCTGGACACCAGAACCTCTTCAAGTGATTATGGACACCACTACAGTAATGTGACACTTGAAAAACAGTGGAGCACCATGTCCTACCTCCTTTGTAGACTTGCTAGGATAGCCTGTGGTACAGCTACCCAGCTCAGTTTGACTCTTCAGGCTTCATACATCCCATTAGAGGAAAGTGTAGTTGCAGACAAACTGGGAGAGACACAGACAGATCCTCATGAATGGACATTACACCTAGGGTGTTACAAGAACTGACACAGTTCTAGGGAGCACATCAAAAAAATCTGTTTTACTGCTTAAAAAACAGGCAGTTGAACAATATCTGATCCAGGAAACCCTGCAAGCATACCTGGAAGACAGATGTCTTTTCATTCCTCTGGACATTAATGTACCTGTATGCTTTTCTACCCTTTCCACTAATACCCAGATTTCTTCTAAAGATTCAGAAGGACTTACCTCTGGCATAATAGTTAAGGCGCTTACCTTACAAACATAAGGTACAGGGTTTGATCCTCACATGGAGTAATTGGCTAGGCTGAAAATGGCCCACAAGAGCAGTTAGCTTAGTACTAATCTATGAACCAACCTATGAACCATTATAGTTGTGACTCTGTTTTGGCCCAGACAACAGTGTGTCTCCCTTCTTAATCTGGCCAGGGACAATTACAACAGGGTCCCATACAGAGTGGATATATGCACACAACACAGGGGTGGTTTGATACACCTTAATCTGGAAACTCAACAACCGACTGCCTGGATGATAGAGTTTTGATTCCTTTTAGGTGCCATTTTTCTAAGGATGTGCAACAGGTATTAGAGGAAGCTAGAAGACCTGCTAGTACAAAATCATGTATGAGCAAATGGAAGAGATTTTCTAGTTGGTGCCATTCTAAGGATCAGAATCTTTTTAAGGCCAGACATCTGATGCTAGATTATTTGTGTGAATAACTGTCCTCTGGCTTGGCAGATTCTCCCATCAAGATTAATTTGTCAGCCATCTCTGCTTGTCAGACTTTAGATCCCCTTCTTTCTGTCCTCAGGTTATGAATTCTTGAAAGAGGCTTTTACCATACCTCTCAACCTCAACACTAGAGATCTGTACAAAGGAAAAAATAATGAGGGGACTAAGACCTACAAATAGAGGCACATTTTAGATACTGCTCTTATAAACTTAGAAGGTTGCTAGAATAAAAAAGATTTGCGCTACCGTGCATTTTCTAAAGGACACAAAGTCTGAAACACAAATATCTGCTATTATTTAGAGAATCAAATTCTCAATGATTTGTCTGAAAACCACAAATTTCATGAGGAGCAGTTCAAAAATATGAGGCAAAAAATGGGACATTCTGCAAAAATCTGGAAAGTTGAGAGAAATGGGTCTTACACATTTGTCCTCCTAGAAAACATCTCACTCTTCCTGGGTATCTCACTTTTGTGCTTGAAAAGCTTGCCATTTCTCCATTTACTTGAAGGGTATCACAGCTTCAAGCCCTTATGGTGAGCCAGCACTACCTTATCTTAAATATGGACGTTTTTTTTTTTTTTTTAGAATAAATCCAACTTTCATGACTGAAGTGGACACAGAGTTTACTTTGAGTCTGTCCATTAATCTCCTGGTGTTTTATCTAGAACCAACAAATAAGGGAGAGTAGATTTTGCATACTCTGGATGTACACATATAGGTCAGATACTACTAAAAATTATAGCACCCTTCAGGAAAGCTGAACAACTGTTTATTTCATATGAAGGTAAGAAAAAAAAGGACAACCAGTTTCTAAACAGACTATGTCAAGATGGCTGCCACAGGCTATTCTTTTCTGTTATGCTTACCCTGTTAAACCATGTCCAAGCAGGGCCATAGCCCATTCTACCAGGGCTTTGATGTCTTCAGTAGGTTTTTGGAAAAGGGTGGACTTGAGTAGTATTTTAGAGGTAGCTACTTGGTCCTCAATGCATACTTTTACCAAACACTACAAATAGAATTTTTTTTTTGTAGATCCAGAGCTGCTTTTGCTGGGACCATTCTTCAGGGTTTGTTGGAGTTTTTGACCAAGTCCCTCTCCCTACTCTAGTTAGCTTTGATAATCTACTCATCGACCTTAAGCTAATGCAACAGTGATATTAATGTTGAACATAGTACAGTTGTGTAAGCAAAACTTACCATAACAGTAGATATTCTAATTTATTTGTTAATTAGCACTCTTGGAACAATGTCTGAAGTTGATTAACAGTCTTGGTTTGCTACTATAAGTTTATCTACACTCGTAGCTCATAATCAAAGCTTCTAAAATTCCGTTAAACCTGAGGAAAAAGTGTTCACAATAAAAGCTGAAGTAAAAATTCACATAGTTAACATGCAAACCCCCCCCCCCCACACACATATACACACTCCATCCCACCTAAAACACACCCATATTTATAGTTTAACATTAAATATAACAAAAAAACATAAAGTAAATTATGAGCCACTTTTTCCA